>NW_024058092.1:0-20000 GCF_016432855.1 Salvelinus namaycush
ATAGTTGTAACAAATTAATAAGAATGGAATAAGACTGCACAAAAAATAAGTACAATGCAATCTGCAACCCTGTGTGTGTGTGTGTGTGCGTGCGCGCGTGTGCGTGCCCCTGAATTAAAGGGTCTGTCTAGCTCAGTAGTCTGCATATTAGTTGCAGTAGTTGGCGCACCTCTCCTATCTCTGATTGTTCTAGGTGTCTTTTGCCAGAGGTTACCTCAGCATATGTAGGCTGATGATCTGAATGATACATGGTGTGGACTGCATCATGTGGTGTACTTCTCTGAAGGACAGTGCTCTGTCCGACCCTGGAGTAGTGGTCAGAGCTGTGTTGTGATGGGCCAGGTCCAGTAGAGATGTGTTGTGACGGGCCAGGTCCAGTAGAGCTGTGTTGTGATGGGCCAGGTCTAGTAGAGATGTGTTGTGATGGGCCTGGTCTAGTAGAGCTGTGTTGTGATGGGCCTGGTCCAGTAGAGCTGTGTTCTGATGGGCCTGGTCTAGTAGAGCTATGTTGTGATGGGCCTGGTCCAGTAGAGCTGTGTTGTGATGGGCCTGGTCTAGTAGAGCTGTGTTGTGAAGGCCCTGGTCTAGTAGAGCTGTGTTGTGATGGGCCGGGTCTAGTCGTGTTGTCCTGATGCGGGTCTGGTCTCGTAAATCTGTGTTGTGATGGGCCTGGTCTAGTAGAGCTGTGTTGTGAAGGCCCTGGTCTCGTAAATCTGTGTTGTGTTGGGCCTGGTCTAGTAGAGCTGTGCTGTAATAAGCCGTGTCTGGCTCTTTTCTCCTGGGGATGGTGGAGGTACTGTTGTTTCAGAAGGTGGGGCGGGGGACCTCTGTTGCTGGGGTGATGGGTGTGTGGGTCCCTGCCAAGTGTTGCATCTTTTAGGTCCTTGGCAAAGGTTCTGACACTGTCCTGATCAAGATGTACATTATCGTATAAGTGTTGACATGTCAGAGTGGGGTGGTGAGCCGTTCTGACGTTGAGTAGTGTGGCACAGTCCACAGTGATCTGTTGATTTATTTTGTCGATCAACTGTCCTGGGAAGTCTTTTCTTGGTAGGAGGGTGGACACAACTATATTGGTTGTTGGGAACACAGCCTGTGCCCGTTCTGCCACTCTTCTCACTGCCCCAGATACATCTTCACCTTTGGCATGAAGGTCGTTTGTGCCAGTGTGGATGATGATGTTGTCGAGGGTGTCAATCCTGGTCTGACTGAGTAGCTGCATTGCACTGTCAGTTGTAGGACACCAGAACTTATACACCTGGTGTCTAGGGAATAATCTTTGCTGGACTAAGAACTTCCCATTTGAATCAATAAAGATTGCAGTTGTGGGTGACTGTCTGGCTGGAGCAGACTGGGAGACTGGTATTCTGACCTGGGCTGGAGCAGACTGGGAGGCTGGTATTCTGACCTGGGCTGGAGCACACTGTGTTGGAGCAGACTGAGAGGCTGGTTGGCTGACCTGGGCTGGAGCAGACTGAGAGGCTGGTAGGTTGACCTGGGCTGGAGCACACTGTGCTGGAACAGACTGGGAGACTGGTATTCTGACCTGTGCTGGAGCAGACTGGGAGACTGGTATTCTGACCTGTGCTGGAGCAGACTGGGAGATTGGTATTCTGACCTGGGCTGGAGCACACTGTGTTGGAGCAGACTGAGAGGCTGGTTGGCTGACCTGGGCTGGAGCAGACTGGTAGGCTGGTGCAGTGTCATCAGGCTGTGTGGTGGAGGCCAGGCTGGTCTCGGGTTCTGCTTGTGTTATGCCAAGCTGGTGGACATGTTCTCTAGATGCAGAGGACATAATGACTCGCTGCTGGTTGAGGAGGTCAATGTATCTCTCTCTTTGTTCTAGCTCCTTTCTTGTTGTGCTCAGATGGTCTCTGAGGTCATCATTTGTCTGACTCAGTTTGTCCATTCTGCTTTCTAGTTTAGCAATAGATGCTCTGCTCTCCTCCTTGAACTGTTTCATCTCTTCTTTAAGTTTCTGGACAGTGTCCTCCTCTTGAAGCTTGTTCTCTCTGAGTTCTATGACCTCTGCTTCGACTAGAGAGAGGGTGTTGTGGAAACGTTGCATAGCAGGTGTTCTTGGTGTTGTAGGCATGTCCTTGGCTCTGTCTGCTGCAGGTGAGGTAGGTAGAGGGACACTGAGGGCTTCTTGCTGGGTCACAGAGACCGTTGGGGCCTGCTTTTCACCGTCATCTCCCTCCTTGACTTTTTCCTCAGTTTCTGAGATGATTTCAGCTTCTGCTTTTAGGGTAGTAAACCTATTCTCAAAAGCCTGGAGGCTTGAATCATTGCCTTGTATCAATACAGTTCCATTATTATATACGTTCACTGTTTGATATGTGTTGCTAGGGTCAGCTTCTTCAAAAATGCTGATCTGACATCCTTGGCTGATGCCTCTCTTTTTTGAGAAAGGGAAATGGTTGCAAATAACCCTTTTCCATATGTGCCCTCGTTTGGTATTAAAAATTAAATTTGCTCTTGTTTTGCAACTGGTAAGATCTGCAAACAGGCATTCATGGTTCTGTCCCATCAACAAACCTTTGAAACTTTTCTTAGCTTTCTCTGTTTTGATGTCTGGTGGGTAAACAATTTCCATAGCAACGCTGGTGATGTTGGCTACAATGTTGCAATAGAAGTGTTGTTTCTTGTATTATTGTCTTTTATGTCTTTAGAGGACTGCTTCACCTTGATGTCCCCTTTCCCTTTTCTTCTGTCCTTATTTTGTCCCACTTTGTCCCTTCTTCTCTTCTGTCAACTAGACACTCCTTGTTAGCTAGCTAGCTTCTTTCAGGAGAGTCCCTAGCAACTGCCTAGCAACAGGTAAACAACTTAGCTAGCTAAGAAAACTGTATAATTTTATGAAAAATTGTTACTTTTTCAGAATCCTTTCTTCTTTGTTTGCTGCTTGTTTGGTCTCCTATTCTGTCTAGAAGTTTTCTTTAGCTTTTTTTTCGATGTACTTTACTCTAAAAACCATATAAATTTCAATATTTTTAGGATCTCATCTTTTCAGCTGCTGCTGCTTAATTTGGAACTCCGGAACTCTCTCTCTCTCTCTCTCTCTCTCTCTCTTACTCTCACCTGGATGAGCCTGACGGGCCAGCCGAGGCAAGGGCGCTGGAACAGCAGCTGGGACGTGGGAGCCTGGCGAGCCAGCTGAGGCGTAAAAACCTGACGATCCAGCTGAGGCCTGACTTGGGATGGGCAACCTGCTGAGCCAACCGGTGCATGGAAACCTCTCGAGCCAGTTAAGGCATGGAAGCCCAACGATCCAGCTAAGGCACCCCCGATTCCATCGGCGGCAACCCCCGGACCCGACGTCACCACCAACTGAAAAGCCAGCACTCCCCAATGCTTCATTTGAAGGCTGCTGCATTCTGTAAGACCCGACGCTGGAGATGAGAAGCAGGGGACATTTAATTAGGAATGGACATAGAACAGGACAGGAACAGTGTCAGGACATACGACAATGAATGCAGCAGCGGGGAACAGAGCTGGGAACTGACAAATATAGTGGAGGAAATAAAACAGGTGATAGACTCCAGGTGAGTTCAATAATTCGCTGATGCGCGTGACGAGGGAAGCAGGTGTGCAGGAGTGCGCAGAGCTGGGCAGCCTGGCGCCCTTGAGCGCCAGGGGGAGAGAGCGAGAGCAGGCGGGACAGCGGGACCCACAGTTTTTTTTTTCAAAGTTAGGGAGGAAGAGGACAGAGTTTTAGTTTCCTGGGGTTTGGAAGGTGTGGTGTGCGTGATGTCTTCTCAGCCTAGCGCGGAGGAGACGCTGTCGATACGGATTCAGGTGTGTTCCTGAGACAGGAATGAAGGTGGAGGAGGTTCTGCTCACTGTCGGTGAACAAGTCGGAGCTGAATTTATACATTCCGCTTCCAGAATGAACAAAGCTGTGGTTGTGTTCATGAAAAGAGCAAATTTGGTGGGTAGGATCATTGCTAGTGGAATATTTCTAAGGGGTGTGTTGGTGCCAATTTCTCCTCTTTCTACCCCTTTGAACAGGGTGGTAGTTGCAAATTTGCCTTAGTTTATTACAGATGATCAGATCAGGAGCTGAGTGGTTTTGGTAAGTTTGCCAGTGGGTTTTCCGTGTACTGTCAGCAGGTTGTCAGGCAGATGCCGTCAAGCACGTTGTTTCGTTCCGGAGGCAAGTGTTCATGTTTCTGAATAACAACGAGCAACAGTTAATAAGTGTGCATTTTAAAGTGAGCTATTGGGGAGAGACTCTATGAAGGGTTTGCCAGCACAGAAAGTCTAGGGTGCTTTGAGTGTGGGGATTTGGGGTATAATTTCTATTTGAATTTATTATGGATTCCCTACTCTTCCTGGGGTTCCGAAAAATTAAGGCTGTTTATACAATTTTAAAAACATTATAATACATTCACAGATTTCACAACACACTGTGTGTCCTCGGGTCCCTACTCCACCATTACCACATATCTACAGTACTAAATCCATCTGTATATATAGTGCGTATGTTATCGTGTGTGTGTCTGTGCATGTGTCTGTGCCAAAGTTTGTGTTGCTTCACAGCCCCCGCTGTTCCATAAGATGTTTTTTTAATCCTTTTTAATTTGATTTTACTGCTTGTGTCAGTTAGGGCATAAGAGCTTTGCATAAAGGCTGTAGACAAGGTGACAGGCGCCATTGGGGGAAATCGAGGTCAATGTGCAGGGGAACATGAGACGCAGGCAGCAGAGGCTGGGTCTAGTCAGGTTATAGACGGTGGTGTAGATGAGGCTGGGTCTAGTCAGGTTATAGACGGTGGTGTAGATGAGGCTGGGTCTAGTCAGGTTATAGATGGTGGTGTAGATGAGGCTGGGTCTAGTCAGGTTATAGATGGTAGTGTAGATGAGGCTGGGTCTAGTCAGGTTATAGATGGTGGTGTAGATGAGGCTGGGTCTAGTCAGGTTATAGATGGTGGTGTAGATGAGGCTGGGTCTAGTCAGGTTATAGATGGTGGTGTAGATGAGGCTGGGTCTAGTCAAGTTATAGATGGTGATGTAGATGAGGCTGGGTCTAGTCAGGCTATAGACGGTGGGGTAGATGAGGCTGGGTCTAGTCATGTTATAGATGGTAGTGTAGATGAGGCTGGGTCTAGTCAGGTTATAGATGGTGGTGTAGATGAGGCTGGGTCTAGTCAGGCTATAGACGGTGGTGTAGATGAGGCTGGGTCTAGTCATGTTATAGATGGTAGTGTAGATGAGGCTGGGTCTAGTCAGGTTATAGATGGTGGTGTAGATGAGGCTGGGTCTAGTCAGGTTATAGATGGTGGTGTAGATGAGGCTGAGTCTAGTCAGGCTACAGATGGTGGTGTAGATGAGGCTGGGTCTAGTCAGGTTTTAGATGGTGGTGTAGATGAGGCTGGGTCTAGTCATGTTATAGATGGTGGTGTAGATGAGGCTGGGTCTAGTCAGGTTATAGATGGTGGTGTAGATGAGGCTGGGTCTAGTCATGTTATAGATGGTGGTGTAGATGAGGCTGGGTCTAGTCAGGTTATAGATGGTGGTGTAGATGAGGCTGGGTCTAGTCAGGTTATAGACGGTGGTGTAGATGAGGCTGGGTCTAGTCAGGTTATAGACGGTGGTGTAGATGAGGCTGGGTCTAGTCATGTTATAGATGGCAGTGTAGATGAGGCTGGGTCTAGTCAGGTTATAGATGGTGGTGTAGATGAGGCTGGGTCTAGTCAGGCTATAGACGGTGGTGTAGATGAGGCTGGGTCTAGTCAGGGTATAGATGGTGGTGTAGATGAGGCTGAGTCTAGTCAGGCTACAGATGGTGGTGTAGATGAGGCTGGGTCTAGTCAGGTTTTAGATGGTGGTGTAGATGAGGCTGGGTCTAGTCATGTTATAGATGGTGGTGTAGATGAGGCTGGGTCTAGTCAGGTTATAGATGGTGGTGTAGATGAGGCTGGGTCTAGTCATGTTATAGATGGTGGTGTAGATGAGGCTGGGTCTAGTCAGGTTATAGATGGTGGTGTAGATGAGGCTGGGTCTAGTCAGGTTATAGATGGTGGTGTAGATGAGGCTGGGTCTAGTCAGGTTATAGATGGTGGTGTAGATGAGGCTGGGTCTAGTCATGTTATAGATGGTGGTGTAGATGAGGCTGGGTCTAGTCAGGTTATAGATGGTGTGTAGATGAGGCTTGGTCTAGTCAGGTTATAGATGGTGGTGTAGATGAGGCTGGGTCTAGTCATGTTATAGATGGTGGTGTAGATGAGGCTGGGTCTAGTCATGTTATAGATGGTGGTGTAGATGAGGCTGGGTCTAGTCATGTTATAGATGGTGGTGTAGATGAGGCTGGGTCTAGTCAGGTTATAGATGGTGGTGTAGATGAGGCTGGGTCTAGTCATGTTATAGATGGTGGTGTAGATGAGGCTGGGTCTAGTCAGGTTATAGATGGTGGTGTAGATGAGGCTGGGTCTAGTCATGTTATAGATGGTGGTGTAGATGAGGCTGGGTCTAGTCATGTTATAGATGGTGGTGTAGATGAGGCTGGGTCTAGTCATGTTATAGATGGTGGTGTAGATGAGGCTGGGTCTAGTCATGTTATAGATAGTAGTGTAGATGAGGGTGGGTCTAGTCAGGTTATAGACGGTGGTGTAGATGAGGCTGAGTCTAGTCAGGTTATAGACAGTGGTGTAGATGAGGCTGGGTCTAGTCAGGTTATAGACGGTGGTGTAGATGAGGCTGAGTCTAGTCAGGTTATAGATGGTGGTGTAGATGAGGCTGGGTCTAGTCAGGTTATAGATGGTGGTGTAGATGAGGCTGGGTCTAGTCAGGTTATAGATGGTGGTGTAGATGAGGCTGGGTCTAGTCATGTTATAGATGGTGGTGTAGATGAGGCTGGGTCTAGTCAGGTTATAGATGGTGGTGTAGATGAGGCTGGGTCTAGTCATGTTATAGACGGTGGTGTAGATGAGGCTGGGTCTAGTCATGTTATAGATGGTGGTGTAGATGAGGCTGGGTCTAGTCAGGTTATAGATGGTGGTGTAGATGAGAATGGGTCTAGTCAGGTTATAGATGGTGGTGTAGATGAGAATGGGTCTAGTCAGGTTATAGATGGTGGTGTAGATGAGGCTGGGTCTAGTCAGGTTATAGATGGTGGTGTAGATGAGGCTGGGTCTAGTCAGGCTATAGATGGTGGTGTAGATGAGGCTGGGTCTAGTCAGGTTATAGATGGTGGTGTAGATGAGGCTGGGTCTAGTCATGTTATAGATGGTGGTGTAGATGAGGCTGGGTCTAGTCAGGTTATGCTAGTGGATGAGGAGAGTAGAGTGGGGAAGGGTAAGAGACCAGGGGGGAGGAGGAGGGAGGTGTAGATGAGGCTGGGTCTAGTCAGGTTATGCTAGTGGATGAGGAGAGTATAGTGGGGAAGGGTAAGAGACCAGGGGGGAGGAGGAGGGAGGTGTAGATGAGGCTGGGTCTAGTCAGGTTATAGACGGTGGTGTAGATGAGGCTGGGTCTAGTCAGGTTATGCTAGTGGATGAGGAGAGTATAGTGGGGAAGGGTAAGAGACCAGGGGGGAGGAGGAGGGAGGTGTAGAAGAGGATGGGTCTAGTCAGGTTATGCTAGTGGATGAGGAGAGTATAGTGGGGAAGGGTAAGAGACCAGGGGGGAGGAGGAGGGAGGTGTAGAAGAGGATGGGTCTAGTCAGGTTATGCTAGTGGATGAGGAGAGTATAGTGGGGAAGGGTAAGAGACCAGGGGGGAGGAGGAGGGAGGTGTAGAAGAGGATGGGTCTAGTCAGGTTATGCTAGTGGATGAGGAGAGTATAGTGGGGAAGGGTAAGAGACCAGGGGGGAGGAGGAGGGAGGTGTAGAAGAGGATGGGTCTAGTCAGGTTATGCTAGTGGATGAGGAGAGTATAGTGGGGAAGGGTAAGAGACCAGGGGGGAGGAGGAGGGTGTCATGCGGAAGAGAAAAAGGGGGCGAAGAAAGGAGTTGGGAGGGGGGAGTCTGGTTTGGTCAAAGCCACTAAGGAACCTTTGCCTGGGGGGGGATGCCCCGACTAGAGATGAAGGGTCAGGATGGAGATGGAGATGAGGAGGAGGAAGGTGAGTCTGAGGAAGAGGACGATGAGGAGGATTTATTTTCAGACTCCTCTTCAATGAGTCCAGAGCTGACAGCCAGTCAGGTAGACGGGTCAAAGTATACGGTGAGAGGTGTATGAGGGAGCTTCGTCAGCTAAGGTAAACTGGGGCAAGAGCAAAGCTCTGTTATGTGGGGCATGGGGGGATAGGGCTCCTCCTCTGCTTCCAGGGGGTTTGCAGTGGGGTTGTGAAGGGCTTAAAGTGTTGGGGGTGTACCTGGGCCTGGAGAGGTGGGTCAGGAAGAACTGGGAGGGGCTGTCACAGGCAGTGGTGTCAAGACTGGCTAGGTGGAGGTGGCTCCTGTCCCAAGTGTCATATAGAGGGAGGGTGCTGATAATCAACAACCTGGCGGCATCCTCCCTGTGGCATAAACTGTCTGTCCTCAACCCCCCCGCCGGTCTGCTTGCAGACCTGCAACGCAAGCTGGTGGACTTCTTTTGGTCGGGACATCACTGGCTGAAGGCAGCAGTGTTGTACATGTCCGTCCACGAAGGAGGACAGGGCCTGGTGGAACTGGAGAGCAGGATGGCTGCTTTCAGACTAAAGGCGGTGCAGAGACTGCTGTACCATACTGATGTTGGCTGGAGGGATCCAGCATGCGCGCTGCTGAGGAGAGCTGGCGGATTAGGGTTGGACCGGCAGCTGTTCCTCATGAAGCTGAAGAGGCTGAGTACAGCAGGTCTCTCAGACTTTTACTCTGTGGTGCTGAGGGCCTGGCAGCTATTAAGGCCCACACGAGAAGGGGGTGTGGAGCCTGGGCTGTGGGTGTGGGAGGAGCATATCTTCCACAACCCAGCCATCCCTTTGAGATCGGTTCAGTCGGCCACCCTGCAGAGGCAACTGATAGCAGCGGGTTTACATTTACATTTACATTTAAGTCATTTAGCAGACGCTCTCATCCAGAGCGACTTACGCGATTTACTGGTTGACCTGCGGGTGCTGGGGGAGGAGGGGTGGAAAACCCCGGAAGTCCTGGCACAGCAAACAGGAATAACGTCTCTTAGGCTGCTGGAGAGATTCCTGGAGGAGGTCCAGGAATATAGTGCCCAATTAAATTGGGGAAGTGGTTTTGGATAGATAACTCTTTGTGTTGTTGTTAGTTTACTGTTTTCCAACTTTCCCAGAAGTTGTTCGAATCTATGGATTCTTCAAATACATTGAGCTGATTTCTGACGTGCTGTTCCTTCTTTTTCCGTAGTGTATTTCTGTATTGTTTTAGTGATTCACCATAGTGAAGGCGTAGACTCAGGTTTTCTGGGTCTCTAAGTTATTGGTGTGATAGGTTTGTCAATTTATTTTCTTAGGTTTTTTTGCATTCTTCATCAAACCATTTGTCAATGTTGTTCATTTTTTTTTAGGTTGTCTGCTTGAAATGTTTATGTTTGATAGGGAAGCAAAGAGGTCAAATATGCTGTTTATGTTGTCTACTGCCAAGTTTACATCTTCACTATTACAGTGAAACATTTTGTCCAGGAAGTTGTCTAAAAGGGATTGTTGTTGTTGTCTAAAAGGGATTGTTGTTGGCTAATTGTTTTCTGTTTTCTTCCACTTTCCTTCCATCTATTTCTTAATATTATTCCGTTTTTTTTTTGTTGCTTTGATGCCTCATGATTGAGTATTGCTCTGTTCAAGTAGACTCTTGTTGTGATCTGATAGGGGTGTCAGTGGGCTGACTGTGAACGCTCTGAGAGACTCTGTGTTGAGGTCAGTGATAAAGTAGTCTGCAGTACTACTGCCAACAGATGAGCTATAGGTGTATCTGCTGTAGGAGTCCCCTCGAAGTCTAACATTGACTATGTACATACCCAGTGTGCGACAGAGCTGCAAGAGTTGTGACCCGTTTTTGTTGGTTATGTTGTCGAGTTGTAGAAATGTTTGATTTCCCCCTCCAGGATGGAGAAGCTGTCTTCATTAAAGTATGGGGATTCTAGTGGGGGGGATAGGTAGCGCGCAGGAGGACATTTTGCTCTGTTGAGATCATTTCCTTTTGAATTTCTAGCCAAATGTAAAATGTTCCTATTTTGAATAATTTAATAGAGTGGGTTAGGTTAGGACCCTCTGAGTCCCTTCCCTGTTTCACACCTGGTAGTTTGGTGGATGGGACTACCAGCTCTCTATAACCTAGAGGGCAACCAGTGGGTCCGTCTCCTCTATACCATGTTTCTTGTAGGATGACAATGTCTATATTACTGATTTCTTTGATGAAGTCTGGGTTCCTGCTCTTTAAGCCAAAGGCAGAGATAGTGAAGGCTTTGTGTTCCATAAAGTGTCCAATGTTGTTAGTCGTGTGGTTTGGCCTCAGGCCAGTAAGTGTGAGCAGAGCCTGCTGAGCATCTGGTACAGAGGTTCTCTTTGTAGGAGGGGAGGGGCATAAGTCTGATCTGAGGGGGCCTATATGGGGTGTGGGCGTGGTTGGTTTGGGGGGGGGGGTTGATTGGTTGGGGTGGGGGTGTGGATGTGGCTGGTGGTGCTGTGGTCTGGATGTAGGCCCTCTTGGCATGGGTCTTCTATGTGTAGGCCCGGGGGCGTCCCGCAGGTCTGGGGGGGTGTCTCGCTGGTCTACTCTCTCTCTGTCACTCTAATCTCTCTCTCTCTGTCTCGCTACTCTCTCTGTCTCTCTATTCTTTCTGTCTCGCTACTCTCTCTCTGTCTCTCTACTCTCTCTGTCTCGCTACTCTCTCTGTCTCTCTCTGTCTCGCTACTCTCTCTCTGTCTCTCTACTCTCTCGCTACTCTCTCTCTGTCTCTCTACTCTCTCGCTACTCTCTCTCTCTGTCTCTCTCTGTCTCGCTACTCTCTCTCTGTCTCGCTCTCTGTCTCTCTACTCTCTCTCTCTCTATTCTCTCTGTCTCTCTACTCTCTCTCTACTCTCTCTCGCTACTCTCTCTCTGTCTCTCTACTCTTTCTCTCTGTTTCTCTGTCTCTCTGTCCCTCTACCCCCTCCCTCCCTTCCTCCCTCTGTAAGCAGCCTATTTGGAGCAGCACTGTTCAATCCTCTGGGGGCTTGGCTAGAACATATTTTTTTCTGATAGCTGAGACATGCTGTTTGATCATACACACTCTAACTTAGCTTGCCTGACACACACACACACACACACACACACACACACACACACACACACACACACACACACACACACACACACACACACACACACACACACACACACACACACACACACACACACACACACACACACACACACACACACACCTGGGGCAGCTCTATGTATCTCTGTTTGAGATAGATTGTCACCAGACCCTTTGATTTGTTTGTGTGCGTGGATGCGTCCATTTTAGTGTGTGTGTTTCTGTGTGTTTCTGTGTGTTTCTGTGTATATTTTTGTATGTGTTTGTGTGTCCCATATTTCAAAGGGGAACTTAAGGCAGCAGACAAAAGTGTACCTAGGGGACGTATTTCAAAGGGACGCAGTGATTACTTGGAACCTTAATTAATCTCTAAGGGAAGGAAGTCAGCCACTTCCTGCTTTGAGGCCTGCAGGCAGGAAGGAATGTTATCAGATAGAATCAGAACTGGAATATCTATCATCATATCAGAACATCCTGATATTGAAGAGGGAAGTCTATCATCATATCAGAACATCCTGATATTGAAGAGGGAAGTTTATCATCATATCAGAACATCCTGATATTGAAGAGGGAAGTCTATCATCATATCAGAACATCCTGATATTGAAGAGGGAAGTTTATCATCATATCAGAACATCCTGATATTGAAGAGGGAAGTCTATCATCATATCAGAACATCCTGATATTGAAGAGGGAAGTTTATCATCATATCAGAACATCCTGATATATTGAAGAGGGAAGTTTATCATCATATCAGAACATCCTGATATTGAAGAGGGAAGTTTATCATCATATCAGAACATCCTGATATTGAAGAGGGAAGTTTATCATCATATCAGAACATCCTGATATTGAAGAGGGAAGTTTATCATCATATCAAAACATCCTGATATTGAAGAGGGAAGTTTATTTTTTAGATCAGCTTAAATATCTGCATTATTTATATTATATTATGATATTTTTTATATTATATTATATTATATATTCCAATCCCTCATATATGTTTTTTAGGTACCCGAATGGCGCAGAGTCCCTGGTTCGAATCCAAGCTGTATCACATCCAGCCATGATTGGGAGTCCCATAGGGCGGCGCACAATTGGCCCAGCATTGTTTGGGTTTGGCCGGGGTAGGCCAACATTATAAGAATTTGTTCCTGACTGACAAGCCAAGTTAAATAAAGGTTAAATATACCAGTCAAAAGTTTGGACACACCTTCTCATTCAAGGTTTTTTATTTATAGGTACTATTTTCTACATTATAGAATAATAGTGAAGACATCAACACTATGAAATAACACATGGAATCAAGTAGTAACCAAAAAGTGTTAAAATATTAAAATATATTTTGTATTTGAGATTCTTCAAAGTAGACACCCTTGCACACTCTTGGCATTCTCTCAACCAGCTTCACCTGGAATGCTTACCCCCTCAGTCTTGAAGGAGTTTCCACATATGCTGAGCACTTGTTGGCTGCTTTTCCTTTACTCTGCGGTCCAACTCATCCCAAACCATCTCAATTTGTTTGAGGTTGGGTGATTATGGAGGCCAGGTCATCTGATGCAGCACTCCATCACTATCCTTCTTGGTCAAATAGCCCTTACACAGCCTGGAGGTGTGTTGGGTTATTGTCCTGTTGAAAAACAAATTATAGTCCCACTAAGTGCAAACCAGATGGGATGGCGTATCGCTGCAGAATGATGTGGTATCCGTGCTGGTTAAGTGTGGCATAAATTCTAAGTAAATCACCAAAGTGTCACCAGCAAAGCACCCCCACACCATCACACCTCCTCCTCCATGCTTCGCGGTCTGAACTACACATGCGGAGATCATCTGTTCACCTACTCTGCATCTCACAAAGACACGGTGGTTGAAACCAAATATCAGTCCATTGGTCGTGTTTCTTGGCCCAAGCAAGTCTCTTCTTCTTATTGGTGTCCTTTAGTAGTGGTTTCTTTGCAGCAATTCGACCATGAAGGTCTGATTCACACAGTCTCCTCTGAATAGTTGATGTTGAGATGTGTCTGTTACTTGAACTCTGTGAAGCATTTATTTGGGCTGCAATTTCTGAGGCTGGTAAATCTAATGAGGTGGCAGGTAGCCTAGTGGCTAGAGCGTTGGGCCTGTAACCAAAAGGTTGGTAGATTGGATCCCTGAGCTGACAAGATAATAATCTGTTGTTCTGCCCCTGAACAAGGCAGTTAACCCACTGTTCCTAGGTCGTCATTGTAAATAAGAATTTGTTCTTAACTGACTTGCCTAGTTAAATAAATAAAATAACTTATCCTCCGCAGCAGAGGTAACTCTGGGTCTTCCTTTCCTCATGAGAGCTTGATGATTTTTGCAACTGCACTTAAAGAAACTTTCAAAGTGACTACCTCATGAAGCTGGTTGAGAGAATGCCAAGAGTTTGCAAAGCTGTCATCAAGGCAAACAATGGCTACTTTGAAGAATCTCAAATAATAAAATATATTTAGATTTTTCTTGATTTGTTTTATTTTGGGATACTACATGGTTCCATAGGTGTTATTTCATAGATTTGATGTATTCAACATTATTCTGCAATGTAGAACATAGTAAAAATAAAGAAAAAACCCTTGAACCCAAACATAGTATATACTATATTGTTGTTTTCCATTATCTATTAAGACACACAAGTAGATACAAAAAAGTAAAGCAGGAAGCATCAGTGACTCGGTCTTTAAAAAAAAGGGGTCAGATGAAGCAGATGCTAAATTATAGGACTGCTTTACTAGGACAGACTGGAATATGTTCCGGGATTCTTCCAATGGCATTGAGGGGTACACCACATCAGTCTCTGGTTTTATCAATAAGTGCATCGAGGACGTCGTCAACCACAGTGACTGTACGTACATACCCCAACCAGAAGCCATGGATTACAGGCAACATTCGCACTGAGCTAAAGGGTAGAACTGCCGCTTTCAAGGAACGGGACTCTAACCCGGAAGCTTTTAAGAAATCCCACTATGCCCTGCGACGAACCATCAAACAAGCAAAGCATCAATACAGGACTAAGAACGAATCCTACTACACCGGCTCCGACGCTCGTCAGATGTGGTAGGGCTTGCAAACTATTACAGACTACAAAGGGAAGCACAGCCGAGCGCTGCCCAGTGACACGAGCCTACCAGACGAGCTAAATAACTTCTATGCTTGCTTCGATGCAAGCAACACTGAAACATCCCTGAGAGCATCAGCTCATCCGGACAACTGTGTGATCACGCTCTCCGCAGCCGATGTGAGTAAGACCTTTAAACAGGTCAACATTCACAAGGCCGCTGGGCCAGACGGATTACCAGGACGTGTACTCTGAGCATGTGAAGACCAACTGGCAAGTGTCTTCACTGACATTTTCATCCTCTCCCTGTCTGAGTCTGAATACCAACATGTTTCAAGCAGACCTCCCTGTGCCCAAGAACACTAAGGTAACCTGCCTAAAAGACTACTGACCCGTAGCACTCATGTCTGTAGCCATGAAATGCTTTGAAAAGCTGGTCATGGCTCACTTCAACACCATTATCCCTAGACCCACCATAATTTGCATACCGACCCAACAGATCCAACAGATCCACAGATGATGCAAGCTCTACTGCACTCCACACTGCCCTTTCCCACCTGGACAAAAGGAACACCTACGTGAGAATGCTATTCAATGACTACAGCTCAGCGTTCAACACCATAGTGCCCTCAAAGCTCATTAAAAGCTAAGGACCCTGGGACTAAACACCTACCTCTGCAACTGGATCCTGGACTTCCTGACGGGCCGCCCCCAGGTGGTAAGGGTAGGTAACAACACATCCGCCACGCTGATCCTCAACATGGGGGCCCCTCAGGGGTGCATGGGGTGTCCCCTCCTGTACTCCCTGTTCACTCACGACTGCACGACCAGGCACGACTCCAACACCATCATTAAGTTTGCTGATGACACACACACACACACAGACACACGCGCACACGCACGCACACACGCACACTCACACACACGCGCACACACGCACACACAGACACACGCACACACAGACACACGCACACACACACACACAGACACAGACACACGCACACACAGACACACGCACACACAGACACACGCACACACAGACACACGCACACACAGACACACGCACACACACACACACGCACACACGCACACACACACACACAGACACACGCGCACACGCACGCACACACACACACACACACACACACACACACACACACACACACACACACACACACACACACACACACACACACACACACACACACACACAGTTGCTACTTTGTTTATTATCTATCCTGATTGTCTAGTCATTTACCCCTGATCACCGACAACGATGAGACAGCCTACAGAGAGGAGGTCAGAGACCTGACCATGTGATGCAAGGACAACCACCTCTCCCTGTCACGGCCGTCAACAGAAGTGGACCAAGGTGCAGCGTGGTGAGCGTACATATTCCTTTTTATTTGAATGTCGCCAACAAAACAATAAACAATACAAAACGACCGTGAAGCTTATTAACAGGGCTATGAAGCCTCTAACAAAGTTAACTACCCACAACGAACGGAGGGAAAAAGGGCTACCTAAGTAAGGTTCCCAATCAGAGACAACGATAGACAGCTGTCCCTGATTGAGAACCATACCCGGCCAAAACATAGAAACACAAAATCATAGAAGTAAAGGACATAGAATGCCCACCCCAAATCACTCCCTGACCAAACCAAAAAGAGACATAAAAAAGGCTCTCTAAGGTCAGGGCGTGACACTCCCTCAATGTGATCAAGACAAAGGAGATGATTGTGGACTACAGGAAAAGGAGGATCGAGCTCGCCCCCATTCTCATCGACGGGACTGCAGTGGACCAGTTTGAGAGCTTCAAGGTCACATCACCAAAAAAATGAACATGGTTCAAGCACACCAAGACAGTCATGAAGAGGGCACGACAAAACCTATTCCCCCTCGGGAGACTGAAAAGATTTGGCATGGGTCCTCAGATTCTCAAACGTTTTTACAGCTGCACCATCGACTGCCTGGTATGGCAACTGCTCGGCCTCCGACCGCAAGGCACTACAGTACATAACCGGGGCCAAGCTTCCTGCCATTCAGGACCTCTATACCAGGCGGTGTCAGAGGAAGGCACTAAAAATTGTCAAAGACTCCAACTCATAGGCTGTTCTCTCTGCTACCGCACGGCAAGCGGTAACGGAGCGCCAAGTCTAGGTCCAAGAGGCTTCTAAACAGCTTCTACCCCCAAACCATATTACTCCTGAACAGCTAATCAAATGGCTACCCAGACTTTTGCTTCCCCCCCCCCCCCCAAGCAATCTGCTACTCTCTGTTATTATCTATGCACAATCACTTTAATAACTCTACCCTCATGTACATATTACCTTGACTAACCGGTTTCCCTGCACATTGACTCTGTACCGGTACCCCCTGTATATAGCCTCCACATTGACTCTGTACCGTAACACCCTGTATATAGCCTCCACATTGACTCTGTACCGGTACCCCCTGTATATAGCCTCCACATTGACTCTGTACCGTAACACCCTGTATATAGCCTCCACATTGACTCTGTACCGTAACACCCTGTATATAGCCTCCACATTGACTCTGTACCGTAACACCCTGTATATAGCCTCCACATTGACTCTGTACCGTAACACCCTGTATATAGCCTACACATTGACTCTGTACCGTAACACCCTGTATATAGCCTCCACATTGACTCTGTACCGTAACACCCTGTATATAGCCTCCACATTGACTCTGTACCGTAACACCCTGTATATAGCCTCCACATTGACTCTGTACCGTAACACCCTGTATATAGCCTCCACATTGACTCTGTACTGTAACACCCTGTATATAGCCTCCACATTGACTCTGTACCGTAACACCCTGTATATAGCCTCCACATTGACTCTGTACCGTAACACCCTGTATATAGCCTCCACATTGACTCTGTACCGTAACACCCTGTATATAGCCTCCACATTGACTCTGTACCGTAACACCCTGTATATAGCCTCCACATTGACTCTGTACCGTAACACCCTGTATATAGCCTCCACATTGACTCTGTACCGTAACACCCTGTATATAGCCTCCACCTTGACTCTGTACCGGTACCCCTTGTATATAGCCTCCACATTGACTCTGTACCGTAACACCCTGTATATAGCCTCCACCTTGACTCTGTACCGGTACCCCCAGTATATAGCCTCCACATTGACTCTGTACCGTAACACCCTGTATATAGCCTCCACATTGACTCTGTACCGTAACACCCTGTATATAGCCTCCACATTGACTCTGTACCGTAACACCTTGTATATAGCCTCCACATTGACTCTGTACTGTAACACCCTGTATATAGCCTCCACATTGACTCTGTACCGTAACACCCTGTATATAGCCTCCACATTGACTCTGTACCGTAACACCCTGTATATAGCCTCCACATTGACTCTGTACCGTAACACCCTGTATATAGCCTCCACATTGACTCTGTACCGTAACACCCTGTATATAGCCTCCACATTGACTCTGTACCGTAACACCCTGTATATAGCCTCCACATTGACTCTGTACCGTAACACCCTGTATATAGCCCCGCTACTGTTATTTACTTCTGATCTTTTGTTATTCTTAATTCTTAATTTTTATGGTATTTTCTTAATACTGCATTGTTGGTTAAGGGCTTGTAAGTAAGCATTTCACTGTAACACTACCTGTTGTATTCGGCGCATGTGACAAATACAATTGGATTTGATTTAAATGAGTTGAAGGAGACACGTCTCAGAAAAGTTCCCTTGACATTGTTTGTCAGATAACTTTGATACACATAAACACACACACTGTCAGGTAACTTTGAAACACCATAAACACTGTCAGGTAACTTTGAAACACCATAAACACTGTCAGGTAACTTTGAAACACCATAAACACTGTCAGGTAACTTTGAAACACCATAAACACTGTCAGGTAACTTTGAAACACCATAAACACTGTCAGGTAACTTTGAAACACCATAAACACTGTCAGGTAACTTTGAAACACCATAAACACTGTCAGGTAACTTTGAAACACCATAAACACTGTCAGGTAACTTTGAAACACCATAAACACTGTCAGGTAACTTTGAAACACCATAAACACTGTCAGGTAACTTTGAAACACCATAAACACTGTCAGGTAACTTTGACTGGCTCTCAGAGGACGACTAAATGTAGACTGGGAAAATCACATGACAGGTAAACACATTATTATTATAAATATATTATATAATGTTACCATTTTAACGAGACGGTGTTTTTAATGTTAGCGGTTTAATGAGTCCCAGCGCTGAGGGATATAATCGGAATGTCTGTTTAGAGGTTAACATTAGTTGACTGTCATCTCTAGAATTTGAAATGGCTTAAAATAGTCGTTAAGAAGTATTTAAAAATATATGTTTTTTCTGCCAACAGAATCATATTAGACACAGAGGGTCGGAAAACTGATGCCTGTCTGTTCAGAGTTGAGTTGACTATCACCTCAGGAATCTAAAATTCTTACAAAAGGGTAGTTAGATACTGTTTTTAACAGTTAAAAAAATAAAAAAAATAACAGTATGTTTTCTCTCAATAGAAGTAACCATTCTAGTCAATAAAAGATGTATTTTACACCCACCAGAGACTCTGGACATGTTTCATCTTCGCAGCAACAAAATGTTGATAGTACAGCTGTAAGATCTTGATCACACTAATGCAGGAAATCTAAAACTTGTTGTGTATTTGAGGTTTAAAAAAGGATTCTGTAGTTTGTATTTCCACTTTGAAATTTCCACTTGATTTCCCCTTACAAAATGTAAACAAAATGTATCAACCCAAACAGAAATGTCCATTTGATTATAATCCATATAATATTCACATTTGCTGTTGCCGCAGGATTATTTTCCTGTTTGAAAAGACCGCCTGGATTTTCAGCTTACTTTGGTGGGATGGAGTTTTGTCCTGTCTGGTGACATCACCATGAGGTATATTAGTTAATAGACTTACCAATAAGAGAGTATCCAAACTTCTCTGCCAGTAACAGCTCGTTTTCAGTTGTCCCCTGCCCACTCAGACCACTCCCAGACAGTCCTAGCTAAGTTCTTGCTTCAGATATTGCTCTTTGCTAAGATTCTATTTTTTAGAGTGGACTTTTATTGACCCCCAGCACAAGGTGCACCTGTGTAATGATCATGGTGTTTAATCAGCTATTTGATATGCCACACCTGTTATAGGTGGATGGATTATATTGGGATGTAAACAAATTCTTGCACAACATTTGAGAGAAATTAGTTTTTTGTGCAAATGGAACATTTCTTCTTCAGCTCATGAAACATGGGACCAACACTTTACATTGTTGCGTTTATATTTTTGTTCAGTATATTTTATTTCTTTATCTTAATTGTTTTGCGCTGACTCCCTCCCTCCCTCCCGCACTCTCAATAGACTACCTACACACACACACACACACACACACACACACACACACACACACACACACACACACACACACACACACACACACACACACACACACACACACACACACACACACACACACACACACACACACACGCAAACACACACACATGCATATTGACACCACACCCACACATACTACACTGAAACACACACACACACACACACACACACACACACACACACACACACACACACACACACACACACACACACACACACACACACACACACACACACACACACATACTCCCTGTATATAGCAATGTTATTACCAGGT
>NW_024058092.1:22500-68336 GCF_016432855.1 Salvelinus namaycush
TGCAGAGGATTTTCTCAAGGTTGCTGTTGACACATATCCCATAGAAGTTATGGGGGTCAAATTTGTCTCCACTTTGGATTGGGGTGATCAGTCCTTGGTTCCAAATACTGGAGAAGATGCCAGAGCTAAGGACGATGTTAATGAGTTTAAGTATAGCAATTTGGAATTTGTGGCCTGTATATTTTATCATTTCATTGAGGGTTGGGTTGGAGGGTTTGTATTTTGTCCTGTAGTTCATTCAACGTAATTGGAGAATCCAGTGGGTTGTGGTAGTCTTTAATAGTTGATTCTAATATTTGTTTTTGATCATGTGTATGTTTTTGCTGTTTGTTCTTTGTTATCAGGCCAAAAATATTTGAGAAGTGGTTTACCCATAAATCCCCATTTTGGATAGATAACTCCACGTGCTGTTGTTTGTTTAGTGTTTTCCAATTTTCCCAGAAGTGGTTAGATAATATAATATAATAATCATATAATATAATAATATAATAATACTATAATACAATAATAATATAATAATATAATAGTATAATATAATAATATAATATAATAATAATAATATAATATAATAATGATCTAATATAATAATAATATAATATAATAATAATATAATAATATGATAATACAATCATAGTAATAATAGTAATAATAGAACAAAAATATGATAATATAATATAATAATAATATAATAATATGATAATATAATAATATAATAATACAATAATAATAATATAATAATTTGATAATATGATAATATAATATAATAATAATATAATTTAATAGTAATATAATAATAATATAATAATATAATAATAATATAATATAATTGTCACGATCGTTATGAGACGAATTAGTGGACCAAGGCGCAGCGTGGAAAAAAGACATCTTCTTTTAATGAAGAAAAAAACAAACACTTATTAAATGAACAAAACAAACGATCGTGAAGCTAAAACGAACTAAGTGCACACATGCAACATAGAACATAGACAAAACACACAAACATCCCCCATGTCACACCATGACCTAACTAAACTAATAAAGAAAATCAATATAACAAAGGCCAGGGTGTGACAGTACCCCCCCCCCCCAAAGGTGCGGACTCCGGCCGCAAAACCTGACACAGAAGGGGAGGGTCCGGGTGGGCCTTCCTATGGCGGCGGCTCGGGTGCGGGATGTGGACCCCCCTCCACCATAGTCACTACCCGCTTTGGTGGCGCCTCTGGAACGGCAAGTCCCGGACTGAATACCATCCCAGAGGGCGCCACTGGACGGAGGGGCAGCTCCGGACTGAGGGGCAGCTCCGGACTGAGGGGCAGCTCCGGACTGGCAGATGGCTCTGGCGGATCCTGGCTGACTGACGGCTCTGGCGGATCCTGGCTGACTGACGGCTCTGGCGGATCCTGGCTGGCTGGCTCTGGCGGATCCTGGCTGGCCGGCTCTGGCGGATCCTGGCTGGCCGACTCTGGCGGATCCTGGCTGGCCGGCTCTGGCGGATCCTGGCTGGACGACGGCTCTGGCTGGTCATGGCTGGACGACGGCTCTGGCTGGTCATGGCTGGCTGACGGCTCTGGCTGGTCATGGCTGGCTGACGGCTCTGGCTGGTCATGGCTGGCTGACGGCTCTGGCTGCTCATGGCTGGCTGACGGCTCTGGCTGCTCATGGCTGGCTGACGGCTCTGGCTGCTCATGGCTGGCTGACGGCTCTGGCTGGTCATGGCTGGCTGACTGCTCTGGCTGGTCATGGCTGGCTGACTGCTCTGGCTGGTCATGGCTGGCTGACGGCTCTGGCTGGTCATGGCTGGCTGACGGCTCTGGCTGGTCATGGCTGGCTGACGGCTCTGGCTGCTCATGGCTGGCTGGCGACTCTGGCTGCTCATGGCTGGCTGGCGACTCTGGCTGCTCATGGCTGGCTGGCGACTCTGGCTGCTCATGGCTGGCTGGCGACTCTGGCTGCTCATGGCTGGCTGGCGACTCTGGCTGCTCATGGCTGGCTGGCGACTCTGGCTGCTCATGGCTGGCTGGCGACTCTGGCTGCTCATGGCTGGCTGGCGACTCTGGCTGCTCATGGCTGGCTGGCGGCTCTAGCAGATCCTGGCTGACTGGCGGCTCTGGCAGATCCTGGCTGGTTGGCGGCTCTGGCAGATCCTGGCTGGTTGGCGGCTCTGGAAGATCCTGGCTGGTTGGCGGCTCTAGCGGCTCCTGACTGACGAACGGCTCTGACGGCTCGGGACAGACGGGCGGCTCTAATGGCTCGGGACAGACGAATGGCTCAGATGGCGCTGGGCAGACGGATGGCTCAGATGGCGCTGGGCAGACGGATGGCTCAGATGGCGCTGGGCAGACGGATGGCTCAGATGGCGCTGGGCAGACGGATGGCTCAGATGGCGCTGGGCAGACGGATGACTCAGATGGCGCTGGAAAGACGGATGGCTCAGATGGCGCTGGGCAGACGGATGGCTCAGATGGTGCTGGGCAAACGGATGGCTCAGATGGCGCTGGGCAGACGAATGGCTCAGATGGCGCTGGGCAGGCAGGCGGCTCAGACGGCGCTGGGCAGACGAGCAGTGCAGGCGGCGTTGGGCAGACGGCCGACTCTGACCTGCTGAGGCGCACAGTAGGCCTGGTGCGTGGTGCCGTAACTGGTGGTACCGGGCTGGGGACACGCCTCTCAGGGCTAGTGCGGGGAGAAGGAACAGGGCATACTGGACCCTGGAGACGCACATTAGGCCTAGTGCGTGGTGCCGGAACTGGTGGTACCGGGCTGGGGACACGCACCTCAAGGCTAGTGCGGGGAGCAGCAACAGGACGCACAGGACTCTGGAGACGCACAGGAGGCTTGGTGCTTGGTGCCGGAACTGGTGGTACCGGGCTGGAGACACGCACCATAGGGCGAGTGCGTGTAGGAGGAACAGGGCTCTGGAGACACACTGGAAGCCTGGTGCGTGGTGTTGGCACTGGTGGTACTGGGCTGGGGCGGGGAGGTGGCGCCGGATATACCGGACCATGCAGGCGTACTGGCTCCCTTGAGCACTGAGCCTGCCCAACCTTACCTGGTTGTATGCTCCCCGTCGCCCGACCAATGCGGGGAGGTGGAATAACCCGCACTGGGCTGTGTAGGCGAACCGGGGACACCATGCGTAAGGCTGGTGCCATGTATGCCGGCCCGAGGAGACGCACTGGAGACCAGACGCGTTGAGCCGGCTTCATGGCACCTGGCTCAATACTCAATCTAGCCCTGCCAGTGCGGGGAGGTGGAATAACCCGCACCGGGCTATGCACACGTACAGGAGACACCATGCGCTCTACAGCATAACACGGTGTCTGCCCGTACTCTCGCACTCCACGGTAAGCATAGGGAGTTGGCGCAGGTCTCCTATCTGACTTCGCCACACTCCCTTGTAGCCCCCCCCCCCCAAGAAATTTTTGGGTGTTACTCACGGGCTTCCAGCCTTGCTTCCGTGCTGCCTCCTCATATCGCCTCCTCTCGGCTTTAGCTGCCTCCAGCTCTTCACAAGGGAGGCGATATTCTCCCGGTTGTGCCCAAGGTCCCTTACCATCCAGTATCTCCTCCCAAGTCCAAGAATCCTGTGTATATAGCTCCTGCTGCTGCTTGACACGCTGCTTGGTCCTTTTTTGGTGGGTAATTCTGTCACGATCGTTATGAGACGAATGAGTGGACCAAGGCGCAGCGTGGAAAAAAGACATCTTCTTTTAATGAAGAAAAAAACAAACACTTATTAAATGAACAAAACAAACGATCGTGAAGCTAAAACGAACTAAGTGCACACATGCAACATAGAACATAGACAAAACACACAAACATCCCCCATGTCACACCCTGACCTAACTAAACTAATAAAGTAAATCAATATAACAAAGGCCAGGGTGTGACAATAATAATATAATAATAATATAATATAATAATAACAATAATAATATAATAATATAATATAATAATAATAACAATAATAATAATAATAATAATAATAATAATAATAATATTATAATATTATATTATAATATAATATAATAATATAATATATCTAATTGTTTTGGATACTTGGAATTCTAAAACACACACACAAATAAACAAATACTCACATATATACACACACATGCATAAACACACACACACACACACACACACACACACACACACACACACACACACACACACACACACACACACACACACACACACACACACACACACACACACACACACACATACAGTGCCTTCGGAAAGTAAATACAGATGTGCCAAGCTTGTAGCGTCGTGCCCATAAAGACTAAAGTCTGTAATCCCTCTCAAAGGGTCTTCAACAAAGTACTGAGTAAAGGGTCTGAATGCCTATGTAAATGTGATATTTCTGTGTTTATAATTTTTTATAAATTAGCAAAAAACAATTAAAAATTTGCTTTGTCATTATGGAGTATTGTGTGTAGATTGATGAGTGGGGAAAAAAACGATTTAATCTATTTTAGAATAAGGCTGTAACGTAACAAAACATTGAAGAAGTCAAGGGGTCTGAATACTTTCCAAAGTCAGACAGGGGATTCATATTTGAATACATAACCAGCTCAAGGCTAGTGTCTGGTATCGACTGTGTGCGCGTGTGTGTTGTTGTGTGTGTGCGTGTGTTGTAGTCTCGTATTGACTGTGGAACATTCTGAATATAATTGTGAAGGGAGAGCCACCGTTGCGTTGCCCGACAAAGAAACACAGAAAACATCAGTAGTGTGTTTCTTTTTATAACGGTTTTGATTGAGTTTGTTTTTAGTTTGTAATCCTTCCAACAGAAGGAGGATCAGTTGCATGGGATTTAGTGTGTGTGTGTGTGTGTGTGTGTGTGTGTGTGTGTGTGTGTGTGTGTGTGTGTGTGTGTGTGTGTGTGTGTGTGTGTGTGTGTGTGTGTGTGTGCGCGCGTGTATTTTTAAGTCGTGACACTGCAGAATGTAGGATTGTATGTGTGTGCCTTGCATTTGGAGGATTTGAGTGTTGTCGTGCAGACATAACAAACATGGCCATAGCGTGTGTGTGTGCGTGTGTGTGTGTGTGTGTGTGTGTGTGTGTGTGTGTGTGTGTGTGTGTGTGTAGTGGTGCAGAACAAACAATACCAGCCATATGGGGAGAGAGAGGAACATCCCACTGAACCACTGCACCAGAAAATGATCTGACACACACACACACACACACACACACACACACACACACACACACACACACACACACTTCATCTGCCTGACTTCCACTGGCAAGGCCCACAAGCTTCGGGAGCCCCAACACACAAAAAGAAGGGTTGGTGTCGCCCCGGAAGTCAGGCCCCATAGAGAGCATGTGAACGTGTCTTAAGCCAAGAAAGAAATGTGTAGAATTACAGGACATTAGCCACATTTTCTCTCAGCCTCATGGCAATATGTGTAGAATTACAGGAAATTATCTTGGTGATTCTTGAAAGTCGGGACAATTTAAGGGAAACTTTACTTTTATAGTAATTTTTTTAAATATATTTTGTTGCATTATTTGAGCTTAAAATGTATATTTAAGGGAATTTTTTAGTTTGGGAATTTTCAAAACACTTTCAATATTATTCATTTCCATGTCGGCTCTATGCCAAGAAATGCCCTTCTCCGGAGCAAAGGATTCCAATTTCAAATTGTCCAATAATGGTTATTAAGTGAAAAATAATCTTATGTAGTTTGTATTTGTATTTGTATGTATTATGGATCCCCATTAGCTGCTGCCAAAGAAGTAGCAACTCTTCCTGGGGCAAAATTAAAGCTGTTTATACAATTTTAAAAACATTACAATACATTCACAGATTTCACAACACACTGTGTTCCCTCAGGCCCCTACTCCACCATTACCACATATCTACAGTACTAAATCCGTGTGTGTGTGTGTGTGTGTGTGTGTGTGTGTGTGTGTGTGTGTGTGTGTGTGTGTGTGTGTGTGTGTGTGTGTGTGTGTGTGTGTGTGTGTGTGTGTGTGTGTGTGTGTGTGTGTGTGTGTGTGTGCCAATGTTTGTGTTGCTTCACAGTCCCCACTGTTCCATAAGGTGTTTTTTTAATCAGTTTAAAAAATATATAATTTTAATGCTTGCGTCAGTTACTTGATGTGGATTAGAGTTCCATGTAGTCATGGCTCTATGTAGTACTGTGTGCCTCCCATAGTCTGTTTGTAACGAACGTCGTCGGGAGAAGGAGAAGAGGACCAAGGTGCAGCGTGGTAAGTATTCATAATACGTTATTTAATTAAATATGAACACTCTAACAAAACAACAACATGACAAACGAACAGTTTTGTAAGGTGACGAAAAACAATAAACAGAAAATAATCACCCGCAACTCAAAGTGGGAAAACAGGCTACCTAAATATGATTCTCAATCAGAGACAACGATAGACAGCTGCCTCTGATTGAGAACCACACACACGGCCAAACACAAAGAAATAGACAACATAGAACACCAGACATAGAATGCCCACCCAAACTCACGCCCTGACCAACCAAAATAGAGACATAAAAAGGATCTCTACGGTCAGGGCGTGACACTGTTCTGCACTTGAGGACTGTGAAGAGACCTCATGTCTTGTGGTGTATACATGGGTGTCCGAGCTGTGTGCCAGTAGTTAAGACAGACAGCTCGGTGCATTCAACATGTCAATACCTCTCATAAATAAAAGTTATGACGAAGTC
Source organism: Salvelinus namaycush (assembly GCF_016432855.1). Classification (NCBI taxonomy): domain Eukaryota; kingdom Metazoa; phylum Chordata; class Actinopteri; order Salmoniformes; family Salmonidae; genus Salvelinus; species Salvelinus namaycush. Next base: position 29,198 of record NW_024058092.1, read on the forward strand.
AATCTCTCCTCCACATTCAGCCAGGAGAGATTGACATGCATATTATTAATATTAGTTCTCTGTGTACATCCAAGGGCTAGCCGTGCTGCTCTGTTCTGAGCCAATTGCAATTTTCCTAAGTCCTTTTTATTGGCACCTGACCACACGACTGAACAGCTCTTTGTTGAGTGCTGCAGTCATTTCAGTCGCTGTAGTAGCCGATGTGAATAGTGTTGAGTCGTCCGCGTACATAGACACTCTGGCTTTACTCAAAGTCAGTGGCATGTCGTTAGTAAAAATTGAAAAAAGCAAGGGGCCTAAACAGCTACCCTGGGGAATTCCTGATTCTAACTGGATTATATTTGAGAGGCTTCCATTAAATAACACCCTCTGTGTTCTGTTAGGCAAGTAACTCTTTATCCACATTATAGCAGGGGTTGTAAAGCCATAACACGTAAATCTTTTCCAGCAACAGACTATGATCGATAATGTCAAAAGCTGCATTGAAGTCTAACAAGACAGCCCCCACAATCATTTTATCATCAATTTCTCTCAGCCAATCATCAGTCATTTGTGTAAGTGCTGTGCTTGTTGAGTGTCCTACCCTATAAGCGTGCTGAAATTCTGTTGTCAATTTGTTTACTGTGAAATAGCATTGTATCTGGTCAAACACCATTTTTTCCAGAAGTTTACTAAGGGTTGGTAACAGGCTGATTGGTCGGGTGTTTGAGCCAGTAAAGGGGGCTCTACTATTCTTAGGTAACGGAATGACTTTATCTTCCCTCCAAGCCTGAGTGCACACGCTCTCTAGTAGGCTTAAATTGAAGATGTGGCAATATCGTCTGCTATTATCCTCAGTAATTTTCAATCCAGATTGTCAGACCCCGCGGGCTTGTCTTTTGATAGACAACAATTATCTTTTCACCTCTTCCACACTGACTTTATGGAATTCAAAAGTACAATTCTTGTCTTTCAAAATTTGGTCAGATATACTTGGAAGTGTAGTGTCAGCGTTTGTTGCTGGCATGTCATCCCTAAGTTTGCTTATCCTGTTGAGGACAGAGGGCGCTGTTTTCACTTTGGGGGAAAATTGATCCCAATTTAACTTCTTCTGGTTGCAGGGGCAGTATTGAGTAGCTCTGATAAAAGGTGCCCATTTCAAACGGGCTCGTACTCAATTCTTGCTCGTACAATATGCATATTATTATTACTATTGGATAGAAAACACTCTCTAGTTTCTAAAACTGTTTGAATTATATCTGTGAGTAAAACAGAACTCATTTGGCACAAACTTCCTGACCAGGAAGTGGAAAGTCTGAAAACTATTCTCTGTTCTAGGTCCTGCCTATAAATGGGCATGATACGTATTAGTATACATGCACGTCATACACCTTCCCCTAGATGTCAAGAGGCAGTGAGAGAAGAAATGGAGTGTTTATCTTGGTCTGAGATGGAATAAATCCTCTTGGAATGACGTGTCACCCATTTCCTGTTTTCTGGTAAGTGCGAGGATGGAGCTGGAATTGCCTTCTGAAATGCTGTCGTTATAGGCGACTACTATCTCCGGCTTTGATTTTATTTGATACATGTGACAATATCATCGTAAAGTATGTTTTTTCAATATAGTTTTATTAGATTATTGAAATTTATTCGGGACGTTAGGCGTGTTGCGTTGTGTGCCTTTGTTCAGGAAGGAGAGCTTCGTGCCACTTGGCTAGTGCGCTTGCTAATTCAAGAGGGAAAAAGGACGTTCTAAATCCAAACAACGATTGTTCCCGACAAAGGACCTCTTGTACAACATTCTGATGGAAGATCAGCAAAAGTAGGACCCATTTTATGATGCTATTTCATATATCTGTCGAAATGTGTACTATTAGTTTTGCGCCCAGGTTTTGGGCACTCGCTCGCCATAACGTAAGCCTTATGTCGTAATGAAGTTATTTTTAGAATTCTAACACTGCGATTGCATTAAGAACTAGTGTATCTATCATTTCCTATACAACATGTATTTTTTAGTTATGTTTATGAATAGCTATTTGGTCAGAATATGTGTGTCAGAAAAAGTGTCAGAAAAATATCCGGACGTTGTGGGAAAAATATGCTAAGTTAGCACAATGTATAACCACTGATTTCAGCTCTAAATATGCACATTTTCGAACAAAACATAAGTGTATGTATAACCTGATGTTATAGGACTGTCATCTGATGAAGCATATCAAGGTTAGTCAAAAATTATATATCTTTTGCTGGTTTGTTACGATAGCTAACTTTTACTGCTGGGGAATGGCTTGTGTTTCTGGCTATTGTGGTAAGCTAATATAACGCTATATTGTGTTTTCGCTGTAAAACACTTAAGAAATCGGAAATATTGTCTGGAATCACAAGATGCCTGTCTTTCATTTGCTGTACACTATGTATTTTTCAGAAATGTTTTATGATGAGTATTTAGGTATTTGACGTTGGTGTCTGTAATTATTCTGTCTGCTTTCGGTGCAATTTCTGATTGTAGCTGCAATGTAAACTATGATTTATACCTCAAATATGCACATTTTCCGAACAAAACAGAGATTTATTGAATAACATGTTATAAGACTGTCATCTGATGAAGTTGTTTCTTGGTTAGTTTGGTTGGTTCTTGGTTAGTTAGGTTGGCTTTGTGCATGCTACCTGTGCTGTGAAAAATGTCTGTCCTTTTTTGTATTTGGTGGTGAGCTAACATAAATATACGTGCTGTTTTCGCTGTAAAACATTTTAAAAATCGGACATGTTGGCTGGATTCACAAGATGTGTACCTTTCATTTGCTGTATTGGACTTGTTAATGTGTGAAAGTTAAATATTTAAAAAATATATATTTTGAATTTCGCGCCCTGCACTTGAGCTGGCTGTTGTCATAAGTGTACCGACGTCGGGCTTGCAGCCAGAAGAAGTTAACCTGTTTGGGCTGCAGGGGGAGTATTGAGTAGCCAGATAAAAGGGTGCCCATTTCAAACGGCCTCGTACTCAATTCTTGCTCGTACAATATGCATATTATTATTACTATTGGATAGAAAACACTCTCTAGTTTCTAAAACCGTTTGAATTATATCTGTGAGTCAAACAGAACTCATTTGGCACAAACTTCCTGACCAGGAAGTGGAAAATCTGAAATCGATGCTCTGTTCTACTTCCTGCCTATACATGGGCATGATACGTAAGAGTCTACGTGCACTTCATACACCTTCCCCTGGATGTCAAGAGGTGGTGAGAGAAGAAATTTCGTGTTTATCTTGGTCTGAGGTGGAATAAAAGCTCTTTGTTTGACGTGACCGTCCATTTTCTGTTTTCTGGAGCGCGCGAAAGGGGACATGGATTTGCCTTCTGTTTAGCTGTCGTTATGGACGACTAATATCTCCGGCTATGATTTTATTTGATACATGTGACCATATCATCGTAAAGTATGTTTTTTCAATATAGTTTCATCAGATTATTGAAAATTTTTCGGGAGTTTTGCCGTGTTCCGTTCTCTTCCGTTTGTTGACTTGGAGAGCTTTGTGCCACTTGGCAAGTGCGCGTGCTAAATCGAGAGGGAAAATGAACGTTTTAAATCCAAACAACGACTGTTCTTGACAAAGGACACCTTCTACAACATTCTGATGGAAGATCACCAAAAGTAAGAAACATTTTATGATGCTAATTCATATATCTGTCGTGCATGTGAATTAGTCGTGGGCGCCCAACTTTGGGGTACTCAGCTATACCGAAGCTGGATGTCGTAATGAAGTTATTTTTTAGAATTCTAACACTGCGATTTCATTAATAACTAATGGATCTATCATTTCCTATACAACATGTATTTTTTACTTATGTTTATGAATAGCTATTTGGTCAGAATATGTGTGTCAGAAAACGTGTCAGAAAAATATCGTTGCTGTTTAGACGTTATGGGAAAAAGATGCTACGTTAGCACAATGTGTAACCACTGATTTCAGCTCTAAATATGCACATTTTCGAACAAAACATAAGTGTATGTATAACCTGATGTTATAGGACTGTCATCTGATGAAGAAAATCAAGGTTAGTCAAAAATTATATATCTTTTGCTTGTTTGTTACGATCGCTAACTTTTGCTACTGGGAAATTGCTTGTGTTTTTGGCTATTGTGGTAAGCTAATATAACGCTCTATTGTGTTTTCGCTGTAAAACACTTGATAAATCGGAAATATTGTCTGGAATCACAAGATGCCTGTCTTTCAATTGCTGTACACTATGTATTTTTCAGAAATGTTTTATGATGAGTAATTAGGTATTTGACGTTGGTGCCTGTAATTATTATGGCTGCTTTCGGTGCAATTTCTGACTGTAGTTGCAATGTAAACTATGATTTATACCTGAAATATGCACATTTTTCTAACAAAACATATGCTATACAATAAATATGTTATCAGACTGTCATCTGATGAAGTTGTTTCTTGGTTAGTGGCTATTTATATCTTTATTTGGTCGAATTTGTGATAGCTACTGATGGAGTAAAAAACTGATGGAGTAAAAAAAGTGGTGTCTTTTGCTAACGTGGTTAGCTAATAGATTTACATATTGTGTCTTCCCTGTAAAACATTTTAAAAATCGGACATGTTGGCTGGATTCACAAGATGTGTACCTTTCATATGCTGTATTGGACTTGTTAATGTGTGAAAGTTAAATATTTAAAAAAAATATCTTTTGAATTTCGCGCCCTGCACTTTGAGCTGGCTGTTGTCATAAGTGTACCGGTGTCGGGCTGCAGCCATAAGAAGTTAAACGGCCTCGTACTCAATTCTTGCTCGTACAATATGCATATTATTATTACTATTGGATAGAAAACACTCTCTAGTTTCTAAAACCGTTTGAATTATATCTGTGAGTAAAACAGAACTCATTTTGCAGCAAACTTCCTGACAGGAAGTGGAAAATCTGAAATCGATGCTCTGTTCTATGTCCTTGATATTTATTAGAATACATGCACTTCATACGTCTTCCACTAGATGTCGACAGGCAGTGAGAGAAGAAATGGAGTGTATAACTTGATCTGGGGTCGAATAAAAGCTCTCGGCATGACGTGTCACCAGTTTCCTGTTTTCTGGAGAGCGCGTGAAGGGACCTGGTTTTGCCTTCTGAAAAGCTGCCGTTATAGACGACCAATATCTCCGGCTTTGATTTTATTTGATACATGTGACAATATCATAGTAAAGTATGTTTTTTCAATATAGTTTTATTAGATTATTGAAATTTATTCGGGACGTTAGGCGTGTTGCGTTGTGTGCCTTTGTTCAGGAAGGAGAGCTTCGCGCTACTTTGCTAGATTTCCGTGCTAATTGACTGGAGAAGAGGACATTCTAAAACCAAACAACGATTGTTCTGGACAAAGGACCCCTTGTACAACATTCTGATGAAAGATCATCAAAAGTAGGACCCATTTTATCATGCTATTTCATATATCTGTCGAACATGTGAAATAGTCGTTTGCGCCCAGATTTTGGGTACTCTCTCGCTATAACTAAGCTGGATGTCGTAATGAAGTTATTTTTAGAATTCTAACACGGCGATTGCATTAAGAACTAGTGTATCTATCATTTCCTATACAACATGTATTTTCTAGTAACGTTTATGAATAGATATTTGGTCAGAATAGTTGAGTGTCATAAAAATATCCGCACATTCTGGGAAAAAGATGCTACGTTAGCACAATGTATAACCACTGATTTCAGCTCTAAATATGCACATTTTCGAACAAAACATAAGTGTATGTATAACCTGATGTTATAGGACTGTCATCTGATGAAGGTTTATGAAGGTTAGTGAAAATTAATATATTTTGCTGGTTTATTCCCTATCGCTAACGTGCCTATTGCTATCGCTAACGTGCCTTGATGAATGAATGCGGTAGTGTGGTAGGCTATTGTAGTAAGCTAATATAATGCTATATTGTGTTTTCGCTGTAAAACACTTAAAAAATCGGAAATATTGTCTGGATTCACAAGATGTTTGTCTTTAATTTGCTGTACACCATCGATTTTTCTGAAATGTTTTATGATGAGTATTTAGGTATTTGACGTTGGTGTCTGTAATTACTCTGGCTGCTTCAGTGCTATTTCTGACGGTAGCTGTGATGGTAGCTGCAATGTAAAACTGATTTATACCTCAAATATGCACATTTTTCGAACAAAACATAGATTTATTGTATAACATGTTATAAGACTGTCATCTGATGAAGTTGTTTCTTGGTTAGTTTGGTTGGTTCTTGGTTAGTTAGGTTGGCTTTGTGCATGCTACCTGTGCTGTGAAAAATGTCTGTCCTTTTTTGTATTTGGTGGTGAGCTAACATAAATATATGTGGTGTTTTCGCTGTAAAACATTTAAAAAATCGGACATGTTGACTGGATTCACAAGATGTGTATCTTTCATTTGCTGTATTGGACTTGTTAATGTGTGAAAGTTAAATATTTCTAAAAAAGATATTTTGAATTTCGCGCTCTGCCTTTTCAGTGGAATGTGGGAGGAGTTCCGCTAGCGGAACCCCGGTGCCAGACAGGTTATCTTGCCAATGATTAAGTCATTAAAGTAGTTTGCGATATCAGTATGTTTTGTGATGAATGAGCCATCTGATTGAATGAATAAAGGGGCAGAGTTGGCTTTTGTTCCCCAAAAATTTCATTTAAGGTGCCCCAAAGTTTCTTGCAATAGCCCTCTGTGTCTTTTTTCCCCCTCAAAACTGTGATTCCTAAAAGATGTGTCTGGAGATTTGTTTAAAATCCTAAATTAATCAGGAATGAGCAGGGACAGCTATACCATGAGGACCCCTTATGCATGTCCATTACATGTCGTGTAACAAGGTCAGTCATGGTCTTTAAAGTTCTCCACTTTTCATAGATTTAAACTAACAATATTGGAATCACCATGGTCACAACCATAAACTTTAAACTGTCCTCAGATAATTGCATGGTGTGCTTTCGCCGTAAAGCCTTTTTGAAATCTGACACAGCTGCTGAATAAACAAGAAGTTAAGCTTTATTTTGATGTATTACACTTGTGATTTTATGAAAGTTAAATATTTATAATTCTGTATAAATAAATATAACTCTCTCATCCATATCATTCTACATGGTCTGCGATTTCTCATCAGAACAGCTTGGTACAATCATTGTGAATGAAATATATATTAAATGGAACAATTCTACATTAAATGGAACAATTCTACATTAATGGAACTGTTCTACATTAATGGAACTATTCTACATTAATGGAACTGTTCTACATTAATGGAACCTTGCTGCATAAATGAATAAGATATACGTGGATATATAATTAATTATAGTTGTTTACCCTTTTTTACCATATATATACAGTATATATATATCATTATCTGCAGCACTCACGTCAGGGCAACATACACATACACACACACACACACACAAACACACATACACACACACAAACATGCACACACACACACACACACACACACACACACACACAAACTCACTCTGTCAACAACAGCAGAACTGGCAGTTGGCACCGTGTTTATGTGTTAATGTCGATGATGGATCACAGCACTGTGAACTTATGTATAGGAAATGCATCATGTCTGCTAACTAAACCACAGACACACACACGCACACGCACACGCACACACACACACACACACACACACACACACACAAACACACACACACACAAACACAACCGTTCAAACTTACACATTATGTCTACTAAAGCAGAAAGAACCTGATTGCATTCCACAAAGTGTTTCAGCTCACGGAGTCTAGAAAGGGTAGCCAGGAAGATATAAGATGTTGAACTACAAGTGTGTGTGTGTGTGTGTGTGTGTGTGTGTGTGTGTGTGTGTGTGTGTGTGTGTGTGTGTGTGTGTGTGTGTGTGTGTGTGTGTGTGTGTGTGTGTGTGTGTGTGTGTGTGTGTGTGTGTGTGTTCTGAGCTTGCTACACACCTTTTGCCTTGCCGTACATATATCAAAGTGCATTCCTTAGCAATGTTGACATTTCTTGCTTACTACAGATGTAGGATCATAATTTGAGCCAAAGTGCTACAGCAGGGAAAAAAATCCTACAGGAAATGTAATTATTGTTTGGATTATAATTAATGGAAATTGTTTGTAAGGGTTGATACATTTTTCTTTAGAGCCTATCAAGTTAGACCATTTAAAGTGGAAATTACAAACTTTAGAAGCTTTTTAAAACCTGTAATACACTAGTTTCCATTTGCTATTGTGCATGAAAATTCTCAGCAACTAAAAGAGGGATCAAATTATGATCCTACATCAGTATATTTTGCCTTCAACTGGCTTCCGAATACTGATGTTGGAGCTTTATTATGTTTACAGCTGATTATGACATCATGAACCTATAAAACTTTAAAGATGAACTGACCAATCAAATCATATTGCACCCTCGGGAACAATACAACTTAAGTTCCATTTTGGTGACAAGCGAGCAATGCATTCGGAAAGTATTCAGACCCCTTGACTTTTTCCACAGTTTGTTAAGTTACAGCCTTTTTCTGAAATGGATTAAAATTGTTTACCCCCCCTCCCCCCTCATCAATCTACACACAATACCCAATAATGACAAAGCAAAAACAGCTTTACATTTTTTTATTTGAACAATAAAACGAAATACCTTATTTACATAAGTATTCAGACCCTTTGTTATGAGACTCGAAATTGAGCTCAGGTGCATCCTGTTTCCATTGATCATCCTTGAGATGTTTTTACAACTTGTTTGGAGTTCCACCTATTGTAAATTCAATTGACTGGACATGATTTGGAAAGGCACACACCTGTCTATATAAGGTCCCACAGTTGACAGTGCATGTCAGAGCAAAAACTAAGCCATGAGGTTAGAAGGAATTGTCCGTAGAGCTCCGAGACAGAATTGTGTCGAGGCACAGACCTTGGGAAGGGTACCAAAAAATGTCTGCAGCATTGAAGGTCCCCAAGAACACAGTGACCTCCATCATTCTTAAATGGAAGAAGTTTGTAACCACCAAGAGTCTTCCTAGAGCTGTCCGCCTGTCCAAACTGAGCAATCCGGGAGAAGGGCCTGGGTCCGGGAGGTAACCAAAAACCCGATGGTCACTCTGACAGAGCTCCAGAGTTCCTCTGTGAAGATGGGAGAACCTTCCAGAAGGACAACCATCTCTGTAGTACTCCACCAATCAGGCCTTAATGGTGGAGTTGCCAGATGGAAGCCACTCTTCAGTGAAAGGCACATGACAGCCCACTTGGAGTTTGCCAAAAGGCACCGAAAGGACTCTCAAACCATGAGAAACAAGATTCTCTGGTCTGATGAAACCAAGATTGAATACCTTAATTGGCCTAAATACCAAGCGTCACGTCTGGAGGAAACCTGGCACCATCCCCACGGTGAAGCATGCTGGTGGCAGCATCATGCTGTGGGGATGTTTTTCAGCGGCAGGGACTGGAAGACTAGTCAGGATCGAGGGAAAGATGAATGGAGCAAAGTACAGAGAGATCCATGACGAAATCCTGCTCCAGAGCGCTTAGGACCTCAGACTGGGGCGAAGTTCACCTTCCAACAGGACAATGACCCTAAACACACAGCCAAGATAATGCAGGAGTGGCTTCAGGACCAGTCTCTGAATGTCCTTGAGTGGCCCAGCCAGAGCCCGGAGTTGAACCTTTTTTAAAAATGTGTTTAAAATGTTATTTCACCTTTTTTTAACTAGGTAAGCTAGTTGAGAACAAGTTCTTATTTACAACTGCGACCTGGCCAAGATAAAGCAAAGCAGTGCAACACAAACAGCAACACAGAGTTACACATGGAATAAACAAACATACAGTCAATAACACAATAGAAAAAAAGAAAGTCTATATACAGTGTGTGCAAATGGCGTGAGGAGGTAGAAAATAAATAGGCCAGAGTAGAGAAGGAATTACAATTTAGCAGATTATCAATGAGTTCCTCTATGGAGATGGGAGAACCTTCCAGAAGGACAACCATCTCTGTAGCACTCCACCAATCAGGCCTTTATGGTGATAAATGAGCAGATGATGATATGCAAGTAGATATACTGGTATGCAAAAGAGCAGAAAAGTAAATCAAATCAATATGGGGATGAGGTAGGTAGATTGGGGGGGCTGTTTACAGATGAACTATATACAGCTGCAGCGATCGGTTACCTGCTCAGATAGCTGATGTTTAAAGCTAGTGAGGGAAATATAAGTCTCCAGCTTCAGCGATTTTTGCAATTCATTCCAGTCACTGACAGCAGAGAACTGGAAGGAAAGGCGGCCAAAGGAGATGTTGGCTTTGGGGATGACCAGTGAGATATACCTGCTGGAGCGTGTGCTACGGGTGGGTGTTGTTATCGTGACCAATGAGCTGAGATAAGGCGGAGCTTTACCTAGCATAGACTTATAGATGACCTGGAGCCAGTGGGTCTGGCGACGAATATGTAACGAGGGCCAGCCGACTAGAGCATACAGGTCGCAGTGGTGGGTGGTATAAGGGGCTTTGGTAACAAAACGGATGGCACTGTGATAGACTGCATCCAGTTTGCTGAGTGGAGTATTGGAAGCTATTTTGTAAATGACATCGCCGAAGTTGAGGATCGGTAGGATAGTCAGTTAGACTAGGGTGAGTTTGGCGGCGTGAGTGAAGGAGACTTTGTTGCGAAATAGGAAGCCGATTCTAGATTTGATTTTGGATTGGAGATGTTTAATATGAGTCTGGAAGGAGAGTTTACAGCCTAGCCAGAAACCTAGGTATTTGTAGATGTCCACATATTCTTGGTCAGAAGCGTCCAGGGAAGTGATGCTAATCAGTCGGGCGGGTAGCTGCGGCCAGCGAACGGTAGAAAAGCATGCATTTGGTTTTACTAGTGTTTAAGAGCCGTTGAAGGCCACGGAAGGAGAGTTGTATGGCATTGAAGCTCGTCTGGAGGTTAGTTAACACAGTGTCCAAAGAAGGGCCAGATGTATACAGAATGGTGTCGTCTGCGTAGAGGTGGATCAGGGAATCACCCGCAGCAAGAGCGACATCATTGATATATAAAGAGAAAAGAGTCGGCCCGAGAATTGAACCCTATGGTACCCCCATAGAGACTGCCAGAGGTCCGGACAACAGGCCCTTCGATTTGACACACTGAACTCTGTCTGCAAAGCAGTTGGTGAACCAGGCAAGGCAGTCATTTGAGAAACCAAGGCTATTGAGTCTGCCGATAAGAATACGGTGATTGACAGAATCGAAAGCCTTGGCCACGTCGATGAAGACGGCTGCACAGTACTGTTTTTTATCGATGGCGGTGTCACGACTTCAACCGAGGCAGGCTCTCCTTCCCGTTCGGGTGGCGCTCGGCGGTCGTCGTCACCGGCCTACTAGCTGCCACTGACTCTTTTTCCTCCCCCTCCTTATGTGTTTATTTGTATCACCTGGGTTTAGGTAATTGGCAATTAGTGTGGCTTTATTAGTCAGCCAGCCCGTACGCTTCTTTGTGCGGGATTATTCATTTGTACTTTTGGATTCGGGAGTGGATGTATGTATTGTGGACTGGGTTTTGTCTTTCGTGTTTGGACGTTTGTTTTATGACACCCAGTAAGTCCGTATTGGACATTGGTATGCCGGTTGGGCATTAAAAAGAAAGCACCGTATTGAAGCTCTGTTGTTCCTGCATCTGACTTCACACCCCCCGACACCCAGAGCGTTACAGGCGGTTATGACATCGTTTAGTACCTTGAGCGTGGTGCACCGTTGACCAGCTCGGAAACTGGATTGCACAGCGGAGAAGGTACGGTGGGATTAGAGTGTCACCCCCTTTGAAGAGCTCAGATACTAGCCTTCCAGTAGTTACTACAGCAGAGACAGCTCAGCTAGCCTTTCAGTAGTTACTACAGTAGAGACAGCTCAGCTACTAGCCTTTCAGTAGTTACTACAGCAGAGACAGCTCAGCTACTAGCCTTTCAGTAGTTACTACAGTAGAGACAGCTCAGCTACTAGCCTTTCAGTAGTTACTACAGCAGAGACAGCTCAGCTACTAGCCTTCCAGTAGTTACTACAGCAGAGACAGCTCACTTACTAGCCTTTCAGTAGTTACTACAGCAGAGACAGCTCAGCTACTAGCCTTTCAGTAGTTACTACAGCAGAGACAGCTCAGCTACTAGCCTTTCAGTAGTTACTGCAGCAGAGACAGCTCAGCTACTAGCCTTTCAGTAGTTACTACAGTAGAGACAGCTCAGCTGCTAGCCTTTCAGTAGTTACTACAGTAGAGACAGCTCAGCTACTAGCCTTTCAGTAGTTACTACAGCAGAGACAGCTCAGCTACTAGCCTTTCAGTAGTTACTACAGCAGAGACAGTTCAGCTACTAGACTTTCAGTAGTTACTACAGTAGAGACAGCTCAGCTAGCCTTTCAGTAGTTACTACAGCAGAGACAGCTCAGCTAATAGACTTTCAGTAGTTACTACAGCAGAGACAGCTCAGATACTCGCCTTCCAGTAGTTACTAGCCTTTCAGTAGTTACTACAGTAGAGACAGCTCAGCTACTAGCCTTTCAGTAGTTACTACAGCAGAGACAGCTCAGCTACTAGCCTTTCAGTAGTTACTACAGCAGAGACAGCTCAGCTACTAGCCTTTCAGTAGTTACTACAGCAGAAACAGTTCAGCTACTAGCCTTTCAGTAGTTACTACAGCAGAGACAGCTCAGCTACTAGCCTTTCAGTAGGTACTACAGCAGAGACAGCTCAGCTACTAGCCTTTCAGGATGTTTCTACAGCAGAGACAGTTAAGCTACTAGCCTTTCAGTAGTTACTACAGCAGAGACAGCTCAGCTACTAGCCTTTCAGTAGTTACTACAGCAGAGACAGCTCAGCTACTAGCCTTTCAGTAGTTACTACAGCAGAGACAGTTCAGCTACTAGCCTTTCAGTAGTTACTACAGCAGAGACAGCTCAGCTACTAGCCTTTCAGTAGTTACTACAGCAGAGACAGCTCAGCTACTAGCCTTTCAGTAGTTACTACAGTAGAGACAGTTCAGCTACTAGCCTTTCAGTAGTTACTACAGCAGAGACAGCTCAGCTACTAGCCTTTCAGTAGTTACTACAGCAGAGACAGCTCAGCTACTAGCCTTTCAGTAGTTACTACAGCAGAGACAGCTCAGCTACTAGCCTTCCAGTAGTTACTACAGCAGAGACAGTTCAGCTACTAGCCTTTCAGTAGTTACTACAGTAGAGACAGCTCAGCTACTAGCCTTTCAGTAGTTACTACAGTAGAGACAGCTCAGCTGTTAGCCATTCAGTAGTTACTACAGCAGAGACAGCTCAGCTACTAGCCTTTCAGTAGTTACTACAGCAGAGACAGCTCAGCTACTAGCCTTTCAGTAGTTACTACAGTAGAGACAGCTCAGCTACTAGCCTTTCAGTAGTTACTACAGCAGAGACAGCTCAGCTACTAGCCTTTCAGTAGTTACTACAGTAGACAGCTCAGCTACTAGCCTTTCAGTAGTTACTACAGCAGAGACAGCTCAGCTACTAGCCTTTCAGTAGTTACTACAGCAGAGACAGCTCAGCTAGCCTTTCAGTAGTTACTACAGTAGAGACAGCTCAGCTACTAGCCTTTCAGTAGTTACTACCTTCAGAGACAGCTCAGCTACTAGCCTTTCAGTAGTTACTACAGCAGAGACAGCTCAGCTACTAGCCTTTCAGTAGTTACTACAGCAGAGACAGCTCAGCTACTAGCCTTCCAGTAGTTACTACAGCAGAGACAGCTCAGCTAGCCTTTCAGTAGTTACTACAGCAGAGACAGCTCAGCTACTAACCTTTCAGTAGTTACTACAGTAGAGACAGCTTAGCTACTAGCCTTTCAGTAGTTACTACAGCAGAGACAGCTCAGCTACTAGCCTTTCAGGATGTTACTACAGTAGAGACAGCTCAGCTAGCCTTGCAGTAGTTACTACAGCAGAGACAGCTCAGCTAGCCTTTCAGTAGTTACTACAGTAGAGACAGCTCAGCTACTAGCCTTTCAGTAGTTACTACAGCAGAGACAGCTCAGCTACTAGCCTTTCAGTAGTTACTACAGTAGAGACAGCTCAGCTACTAACCTTTCAGTAGTTACTACAGCAGAGACAGCTCAGCTAGCCTTTCAGTAGTTACTACAGTAGAGACAGCTCAGCTAGCCTTGCAGTAGTTACTACAGCAGAGACAGCTCAGCTACTAGCCTTTCAGTAGTTACTACAGTAGAGACAGCTCAGCTACTAGCCTTTCAGTAGTTACTACAGCAGAGACAGCTCAGCTAGCCTTTCAGTAGTTACTACAGCAGAGACAGCTCAGCTAGCCTTTCAGTAGTTACTACAGCAGAGACAGCTCAGCTACTAGCCTTCCAGTAGTTACTACAGCAGAGACAGCTCAGCTACTAGCCTTCCAGTAGTTACTACAGCAGAGACAGCTCAGCTACTAGCCTTTCAGTAGTTACTACAGCAGAGACAGCTCAGCTAGCCTTTCAGTAGTTACTACAGCAGAGACAGCTCAGCTACTAGCCTTCCAGTAGTTACTACAGCAGAGACAGCTCAGCTACTAGCCTTCCAGTAGTTACTACAGCAGAGACAGCTCAGTTACTAGCCTTCCAGTAGTTACTACAGCAGAGACAGCTCAGCTAGCCTTTCAGTAGTTACTACAGCAGAGACAGCACAGCTACTAGCCTTTCAGTAGTTACTACAGTAGAGACAGCACAGCTACTAGCCTTTCAGTAGTTACTACAGTAGAGACAGCTCAGCTACTAGCCTTTCAGTAGTTACTACAGTAGAGACAGCACAGCTACTAGCCTTTCAGTAGTTACTACAGCAGAGACAGCTCAGCTACTAGCCTTTCAGTAGTTACTACAGTAGAGACAGCTCAGCTACTAGCCTTTCAGTAGTTACTACAGCAGAGACAGCTCAGCTACTAGCCTTTCAGTAGTTACTACAGCAGAGACAGTTCAGCTACTAGACTTTCAGTAGTTACTACAGTAGAGACAGCTCAGCTAGCCTTTCAGTAGTTACTACAGCAGAGACAGCTCAGCTAATAGACTTTCAGTAGTTACTACAGCAGAGACAGCTCAGCTACTCGCCTTCCAGTAGTTACTACAGCAGAGACAGCTCAGCTACTAGCCTTTCAGTAGTTACTACAGTAGAGACAGCTCAGCTACTAGCCTTTCAGTAGTTACTACAGCAGAAACAGTTCAGCTACTAGCCTTTCAGTAGTTACTACAGCAGAGACAGCTCAGCTACTAGCCTTTCAGTAGGTACTACAGCAGAGACAGCTCAGCTACTAGCCTTTCAGGATGTTTCTACAGCAGAGACAGTTAAGCTACTAGCCTTTCAGTAGTTACTACAGCAGAGACAGCTCAGCTACTAGCCTTTCAGTAGTTACTACAGCAGAGACAGCTCAGCTACTAGCCTTTCAGTAGTTACTACAGCAGAGACAGTTCAGCTACTAGCCTTTCAGTAGTTACTACAGCAGAGACAGCTCAGCTACTAGCCTTTCAGTAGTTACTACAGCAGAGACAGCTCAGCTACTAGCCTTTCAGTAGTTACTACAGCAGAGACAGCTCAGCTACTAGCCTTTCAGTAGTTACTACAGCAGAGACAGCTCAGCTACTAGCCTTCCAGTAGTTACTACAGCAGAGACAGTTCAGCTACTAGCCTTTCAGTAGTTACTACAGTAGAGACAGCTCAGCTACTAGCCTTTCAGTAGTTACTACAGTAGAGACAGCTCAGCTGTTAGCCATTCAGTAGTTACTACAGCAGAGACAGCTCAGCTACTAGCCTTTCAGTAGTTACTACAGCAGAGACAGCTCAGCTACTAGCCTTTCAGTAGTTACTACAGTAGAGACAGCTCAGCTACTAGCCTTTCAGTAGTTACTACAGCAGAGACAGCTCAGCTACTAGCCTTTCAGTAGTTACTACAGTAGACAGCTCAGCTACTAGCCTTTCAGTAGTTACTACAGCAGAGACAGCTCAGCTACTAGCCTTTCAGTAGTTACTACAGCAGAGACAGCTCAGCTAGCCTTTCAGTAGTTACTACAGTAGAGACAGCTCAGCTACTAGCCTTTCAGTAGTTACTACCTTCAGAGACAGCTCAGCTACTAGCCTTTCAGTAGTTACTACAGCAGAGACAGCTCAGCTACTAGCCTTTCAGTAGTTACTACAGCAGAGACAGCTCAGCTACTAGCCTTCCAGTAGTTACTACAGCAGAGACAGCTCAGCTAGCCTTTCAGTAGTTACTACAGCAGAGACAGCTCAGCTACTAACCTTTCAGTAGTTACTACAGTAGAGACAGCTTAGCTACTAGCCTTTCAGTAGTTACTACAGCAGAGACAGCTCAGCTACTAGCCTTTCAGGATGTTACTACAGTAGAGACAGCTCAGCTAGCCTTGCAGTAGTTACTACAGCAGAGACAGCTCAGCTAGCCTTTCAGTAGTTACTACAGTAGAGACAGCTCAGCTACTAGCCTTTCAGTAGTTACTACAGCAGAGACAGCTCAGCTACTAGCCTTTCAGTAGTTACTACAGTAGAGACAGCTCAGCTACTAACCTTTCAGTAGTTACTACAGCAGAGACAGCTCAGCTACTAGCCTTTCAGTAGTTACTACAGTAGAGACAGCTCAGCTAGCCTTGCAGTAGTTACTACAGCAGAGACAGCTCAGCTACTAGCCTTTCAGTAGTTACTACAGTAGAGACAGCTCAGCTACTAGCCTTTCAGTAGTTACTACAGCAGAGACAGCTCAGCTAGCCTTTCAGTAGTTACTACAGCAGAGACAGCTCAGCTAGCCTTTCAGTAGTTACTACAGCAGAGACAGCTCAGCTACTAGCCTTCCAGTAGTTACTACAGCAGAGACAGCTCAGCTACTAGCCTTTCAGTAGTTACTGCAGCAGAGACAGCTCAGCTACTAGCCTTTCAGTAGTTACTACAGTAGAGACAGCTCAGCTGCTAGCCTTTCAGTAGTTACTACAGCAGAGACAGCACAGCTACTAGCCTTTCAGTAGTTACTACAGTAGAGACAGCTCAGTTACTAGCCTTTCAGTAGTTACTACAGTAGAGACAGCTCAGTTACTAGCCTTTCAGTAGTTACTACAGCAGAGACAGCTCAGCTACTAGCCTTTCAGTAGTTACTACAGTAGAGACAGCACAGCTACTAGCCTTTCAGTAGTTACTACAGCAGAGACAGCACAGCTACTAGCCTTTCAGTAGTTACTACAGCAGAGACAGCTCAGCTACTAGCCTTTCAGTAGTTACTACAGCAGAGACAGCTCAGCTACTAGCCTTTCAGTGGTTACTACAGCAGAGACAGCTCAGCTGCTAGCCTTTCAGTAGTTACTACAGTAGAGACAGCTCAGCTACTAGCCTTCCAGTAGTTACTACAGTAGAGACAGCTCAGCTACTAGCCTTTCAGTAGTTACTACAGTAGAGACAGCACAGCTACTAGCCTTTCAGGATGTTACTACAGTAGAGACAGCTCAGCTAGCCTTGCAGTAGTTACTACAGCAGAGACAGCACAGCTACTAGCCTTTCAGTAGTTACTACAGCAGAGACAGCACAGCTACTAGCCTTTCCGGATGACACTACAGCAGATAGATGCGTGCATCACATATTCCTAGCGGTAAATAAATGATTTGCAGTCAATAATAGATACGGTTGAAAAACTCCTGGTATGTGGCAAGCAACATAAGCCAACACATTATTTAGTCGTTGAGAAACAGTCTGTGTCTGTCTGAAGATTAAGAAGAGGACTTTTCATGGAAGTAATTATAATGCTAGATCACACTCATAACACAATGAACTTCACAGTGAAATGTGTGTGTGTGTGTGTGTGTGTGTGTGTGTGTGTGTGTGTGTGTGTGTGTGTGTGTGTGTGTGTGTGTGTGTGTGCTCATGTGTGTGTGCTCATGTGTGTGTATCTGCGTACACTCTGTGTGTGTGTGTGTGTGTGTGTGTGTGTGTGTGTGTGTATGTATGTGTGTGTGTGTGTGTGTGTGTGTGTGTGTGTGTGTGTGTGTGTGTGTGTGTGTGTGTGTGTGTGTGTGTGTGTGTGTGTGTGTGCTCATGCGTGTGTGCTCATGTGTCTGTATCTGCATACACTCTGTGTGTGTCCGTGTGTATGCGCCCATGTGTGTGTATCTGCGTACACTCTGTGTGTGTGTGAATAAAGTGTTCTGTAATTGCTCTCGCTGCCTCTCATAAGTAGCTAATGATAGTTGGCTGCAGTCTTCTGAATCCTCTGTGTGTGCAGGCGATAATAAAAGTACTTCATCAAAAGACGATTTAGACTGAGTTATACATCAACGTGTGTGTGTGTGTGTGTGTGTGTGTGTGTGTGTGTGTGTGTGTGTGTGTGTGTGTGTGTGTGTGTGTGTGTGTGTGTGTGTGTGTGTGTGTGTGTGTGTGTGTGCGTGCGTGCGTGCCCTGTGTCTATGCGTGTGTGTCTTCGTGCGCGTTACACATCAGTTAGCGTATTACAACCTCTGCGACTTTAAATTCTCAGCTAAAAGATTATTTTAATAATACGCCTAAAATAACATCAGTGAAATATTCACCATGACAATACATTAAAGGGGCAGTTTAATATTCCACAATTTATTAACTCTTGATACTAAGTTAAAAAGGACAATCTGCAATTGATATATTGTGACGGGGTGACCGCTTTCATACTGTTTGACCTGCCCCCTTTAAAAATACTAGCTACAATAACAGGCATAAAATATTGACCATGAAGATACAATTACATTTTAGTAATTTAGCAGACACTCTTATCCAGAGCGATTTACAGTGAGTGCGTTCATCTGCAGATAGCTATGTGAGACTACCACACAGCACAGTCATAGCAAGTATTTATCAGCAAAGTCAGTGCTAGTAGGAAAAGACAAGTGCAGATACATTAAAATCCCCCCATAGAGATCACATGGGTTGATACATTAAAGACCCCCCATAGAGATCACATGGGTTGATACATTAATATCCCCCCCATAGAGATCACATGGGTTGATACATTAATACCCCCCCCCCATAGAGATCACATGGGTTGATACATTAATATCCCCCCCATAGAGATCACATGGGTTGATACATTAATACCCCCCCATAGAGATCACATGGGTTGATACATTAATATCCCCCCCATAGAGATGACATGGGTTGATACATTAATACCCCCCCCCCCCACACCATAGAGATCACATGGGTTGATACATTAATATCCCCCCATAGAAATCACATGGGTTGATACATTAATATCCCCCCCATAGAGATCACATGGGTTGATACATTAATATCCCCCCCATAGAGATCACATGGGTTGATACATTAATATCCCCCCCATAGAAATCACATGGGTTGATACATTAAAGTCCCCCCATAGAGATCACATGGGTTGATACATTAATATCCCCCCCATAGAGATCACATGGGTTGATACATTAATGTCCCCCCTATAGAGATCACATGGGTTGATACATTAATATCCCCCCCATAGAGATCACATGGGTTGATACATTAATACCCCCCCCCATAGAGATCACATGGGTTGATACATTAATATCCCCCCCATAGAGATCACATGGGTTGATACATTAATATCCCCCCCATAGAGATCACATGGGTTGATACATTAATATCCCCCCCATAGAGATCACATGGGTTGATACATTAATATCCCCCCATAGAGATCACATGGGTTGATACATTAATATCCCCCCCATAGAGATCACGTGGGTTGATACATTAATATCCCCCCATAGAGATCACATGGGTTGATACATTAATATCCCCCTCATAGAGATCACATGGGTTGATACATTAATATCCCCCCCATAGAGATCACATGGGTTGATACATTAAAGACCCCCCATAGAAATCACATGGGTTGATACATTAAAGTCCCCCCATAGAGATCACATGGGTTGATACATTAATATCCCCCCCATAGAGATCACATGGGTTGATATATTAATATCCCCCCCATAGAGATCACATGGGTTGATACATTAATATTCTCCCCATAGAGATCACATGGGTTGATACATTAAAGACCCCCCATAGAAATCACATGGGTTGATACATTAAAGTCCCCCCATAGAGATCACATGGGTTGATACATTAATATCCCCCCCATAGAGATCACATGGGTTGATACATTAAAGACCCCCCATAGAAATCACATGGGTTGATACATTAAAGTCCCAGCCATAGAGATCACATGGGTTGATACATTAAAGTCCCCCCATAGAGATCACATGGGTTGATACATTAAAGTCCCCCCATAGAGATCACATGGGTTGATACATTAAAGACCCCCCATAGAAATCACATGGGTGATACATTAAAGACCCCCCATAGAAATCACATGGGTTGATACATTAAAATCCCCCCATAGAGATCACATGGGTTGATACATTAAAGACCCCCCCATAGAAATCACATGGGTTGATACATTAAAGTCCCCCCCATAGAGATCACATGGGTTGATACATTAAAGTCCCCCCATAGAGATCACATGGGTTGATACATTAAAGTCCCCCCATAGAGATCACATGGGTTGATACATTAATATCCCCCCATAGAGATCACATGGGTTGATACATTAAAGTCCCCCCATAGAGATCACATGGGTTGATACATTAAAGTCCCCCCATAGAGATCACATGGGTTGATATATTAAAGTCCCCCCATAGAGATCACATGGGTTGATACATTAATATCCCCCCCATAGAGATCACATGGGTTGATACATTAATATCCCCCCTATAGAGATCACATGGGTTGATACATTAATATCCCCCCATAGAGATCACATGGGTTGATACATTAAAGTCCCCCCATAGAGATCACATGGGTTGATACATTAATATCCCCCCATAGAGATCACATGGGTTGATACATTAAAGTCCCCCCATAGAGATCACATGGGTTGATATATTAAAGTCCCCCCATAGAGATCACATGGGTTGATACATTAATATCCCCCCCATAGAGATCACATGGGTTGATACATTAATATCCCCCCTATAGAGATCACATGGGTTGATACATTAAAGTCCCCCCATAGAGATCACATGGGTTGATACATTAAAGTCCCCCCATAGAGATCACATGGGTTGATACATTAAAGACCCCCCATAGAAATCACATGGGTTGATACATTAAAGACCCCCCATAGAAATCACATGGGTTGATACATTAAAGTCCCCCCATAGAGATCACATGGGTTGATATATTAAAGTCCCCCCATAGAAATCACATGGGTTGATATATTAAAGTCCCCCCATAGAGATCACATGGGTTGATACATTAATATCCCCCCCATAGAGATCACATGGGTTGATACATTAAAGTCCCCCCATAGAGATCACATGGGTTGATACATTAAAGTCCCCCCATAGAGATCACATGGGTTGATACATTAAAGTCCCCCCATAGAGATCACATGGGTTGATACATTAAAGTCCCCCCATAGAGATCACATGGGTTGATACATTAATATCCCCCCATAGAGATCACATGGGTTGATACATTAATATCCCCCCCATAGAGATCACATGGGTTGATACATTAATATCCCCCCTTAGAGATCACATGGGTTGATACATTAAAGTCCCCCCATAGAGATCACATGGGTTGATACATTAAAGTCCCCCCATAGAGATCACATGGGTTGATACATTAAAGTCCCCCCATAGAGATCACATGGGTTGATACATTAAAGTCCCCCCATAGAGATCACATGGGTTGATACATTAAAGTCCCCCCATAGAGATCACATGGGTTGATACATTAATATCCCCCCCATAGAGATCACATGGGTTGATACATTAATATCCCCCCCATAGAGATCACATGGGTTGATACATTAAAGACCCCCCATAGAAATCACATGGGTTGATACATTAAAGTCCCCCCATAGAGATCACATGGGTTGATACATTAATATCCCCCCTATAGAGATCACATGGGTTGATACATTAATATCCCCCCCATAGAGATCACATGGGTTGATACATTAAAGTCCCCCCCATAGAGATCACATGGGTTGATACATTAAAGTCCCCCCATAGAGATCACATGGGTTGATACATTAATATCCCCCCCATAGAGATCACATGGGTTGATACATTAATATCCCCCCCCAATAGAGATCACATGGGTTGATACATTAATATCCCCCCCCATAGAGATCACATGGGTTGATACATTAAAGACCCCCCATAGAGATCACATGGGTTGAAACATTAATATCCCCCCCATAGAGATCACATGGGTTGATACATTAAAGACCCCCCATAGAGATCACATGGGTTGATATAGTTTAAGATCCCTCTCTCCACTAACCTAAATTAGTTGTATGGATTTTTTTCCTATTAATAATGTAAAATTAACAGCTGTACAGAAAGACTCATGTGAAGGGCAAATTACAGATGAGGAACGTATTGGTTGCAATTAAAGCCTTTAAATCCAGGGCTGGATGGCATACTGTAACGGCTGTCGTCTTCCTCGTCTGAGGAGGATAAGTTAGAAGGATCGGGGGACCAATGCGCAGCGTTGTAATTGTTCATCTTGTTTTAATAAAGGTGAGCACTCAAAATACAAAACAACAAAAGTGACAACCGAAACAGTTCTATCTGGTGCAGACACACGAAGACTGAAAACAACCACCCACAAAACCCAACACAAAACAGGCTACCTAAATATGGTTCCCAATCAGGGACAACGATTGACAGCTGCCTCTGATTGAGAACCATATCAGGCCAAACACAGAAATAGCAAAACATAGAAATACAAACATAGACTGCCTACCCCAACTCACGCCCTGACCATACTAAATAAAGACAAAACAAAGGAAATAAAGGTCAGAACGTGACACATACCAGTTGAGGTATACCAAACCTTTTCTCGTGTACTCAGAGGACCGTTATTAGCATGTTTTAGCCACTCCTATATCAATGGTAGATTATCAGATACTCAACAAGAAGGTCTCATTTCATTATTACTGAAACAGGACTCAAGTGGTAAATATAAAGATCCAGTCCATTTAAAACTTCTTCTGGCTGCAAGCCCGAGGCCGGCCACAATATGACAACAGCCACTTCAAGTGGAGGGCGCGAAATTCAAAATATATGTTTTAGAAATATTTAACTTTCACACATTAACAAGTCCAATACAGCAAATGAAAGGTACACATCTTGTGAATGCAGCCAACATGTCCGATTTTTAAAATGTTTTACAGCGAAAACAGCACGTATATTTATGTTAGCTCACCACCAAATACAAAAAAGGACAGACATTTTTCACAGCACAGGTAGCATGCACAAAGCCAACCTAACTAACCAAGAACCAACCAAACTAACCAAGAAACAACTTCATCAGATGACAGTCTTATAACATGTTATACAATAAATCTGTTTTGTTCGAAAAATGTGCATATTTCAGGTATAAATCAGTTTTACATTGCAGCTACAATCAGAAATTGCACCGAAAGCAGCCATAATAATTACAGACACCAACGTCAAATACCTAAATACTCATCATAAAACATTTCTGAAAAATACATAGTGTACAGCAAATGAAAGACAGGCATCTTGTGATTCCAGCCAATATTTCCGATTTATTAAGTGTTTCACAGCGAAAACACAATATAGCGTTATATTAGCTTACCACAATAGCCAGAAACACAAGCCATTCCCCAGTAGCAAAGGTTAGCGATCGTAACAAACCAGCAAAAGATATATAATTTTTGACTAACCTTGATAAGCTTCATCAGATGACAGTCCTATAACATCAGGATATACATACACCTATGTTTTGTTCGAACATGAGAGCTGAAATCAGTGGTTATACATTGTGCTAATGTAGCATTTTTTTCCCACAACGTCCGGATATTTTTCTGACACTTTTTCTGACACACATATTCTGACCAAATAGCTATTCATAAACATAACTAAAAAATACATGTTGTATAGGAAATGATAGATACACTAGTTCTTAATGCAATCGCCGTGTTAGAATTCTAAAAATAACTTCATTACAACATACAGCTTAGGTATAGCGAGAGAGTACCCAAAAGCTAGGCGCAAACGACTAGCACAACATGTTCGACAGATATATGAAATAGCATCATAAAATGGGTCCTACTTTTGCTGATCTTTCATCAGAATGTTGTACAAGGGGTCCTTTGTCCAGAACAATCGTTGTTTGGATTTAGAACGGACTTTTTCCCTCTCGATTTAGCAAGCACACTTGCCAAGTGGCGCGAATCTCTCCATGTCAACAAACGGAAGAGAACGGAACACGGCAAAACTCCCGAAAAAATTTCAATAATCTGATTAAACTATATTGAAAAAACATACTTTACGATGATATTGTCACATGTATCAAATAAAATCAAAGCCGGAGATAGTAGTCGCCTATAACGACAGCTTTTCAGAAGGCAATCCCCGGTTCCTTCTCGCGCCTTCCTGAAAACAGGAAATGGGTGACACGTCATTCCAAGAGGATTTATTCCACTTCAGACTAAGATAAACACTCCATTTCTTCTCTCACTGCCTCTAGACATCTAGGGGAAGGTGTATGACGTGCATGTATACTACACTGCTCAAAAAAATAAAGGGAACACTTAAACAACACAATGTAACTCCAAGTCAATCACACTTCTGTGAAATCAAACAGTCCACTTAGGAAGCAACACTGATTGACAATACATTTCACATGCTGTTGTGCAAATGGAATAGACAAAAGGTGGAAATTATAGGCAATTAGCAAGACACCCCCAAAAAAGGAGTGATTCTGCAGGTGGTGACCACAGACCACTTCTCAGTTCCTATGCTTCCTGGCTGATGTTTTGGTCACTTTTGAATGCTGGCGGTGCTCTCACTCTAGTGGTAGCATGAGACGGAGTCTACAACCCACACAAGTGGCTCAGGTAGTGCAGTTCATCCAGGATGGCACATCAATGCGAGCTGTGGCAAAAAGGTTTGCTGTGTCTGTCAGCGTAGTGTCCTGAGCATGGAGGCGCTACCAGGAGACAGGCCAGTACATCAGGAGACGTGGAGGAGGCCGTAGGAGGGCAACAACCCAGCAGCAGGACCGCTACCTCCGCCTTTGTGCAAA
This sequence comes from Salvelinus namaycush, assembly GCF_016432855.1. Taxonomy (NCBI): domain Eukaryota; kingdom Metazoa; phylum Chordata; class Actinopteri; order Salmoniformes; family Salmonidae; genus Salvelinus; species Salvelinus namaycush. The sequence goes on from NW_024058092.1 coordinate 54,293, forward strand.
GAGGTGCACTGCCAGAGCCCTGCAAAATGACCTCCAGCAGGCCACAAATGTGCATGTGTCTGCTCAAACGGTCAGAAACAGACTCCATGAGGGTGGTATGAGGGCCCGACGTCCACAGGTGGGGGTTGTGCTTACAGCCCAGCACCGTGCAGGACGTTTGGCATTTGCCAGAGAACACCAAGATTGGCACATTCGCCACTGGCGCCCTCTGCTCTTCACAGATGAAAGCAGGTTCACACTGAGCACACGAGCACATGTGACAGACGTGACAGAGTCTGGAGACGCCGTGGAGAACGTTCTGCTGCCTGCAACATCCTCCAGCATGACCGGTTTGGCGATGGGTCAGTCATGGTGTGGGGTGGCATTTCTTTGTGGGGCCGCACAGCCCTCCATGTGCTCGCCAGAGGTAGTCTGACTGCCAATAGGTACCGAGATGAGATCCTCAGACCCCTTGTGAGACCATATGCTGACACATGCACATTTGTGGCCTGCTGGAGGTCATTTTGCAGGGCTCTGGCAGTGCACCTCCTTGCACAAAGGCGGAGGTAGCGGTCCTGCTGCTGGGTTGTTGCCCTCCTACGGCCTCCTCCACGTCTCCTGATGTACTGGCCTGTCTCCTGGTAGCGCCTCCATGCTCTGGACACTACGCTGACAGACACAGCAAACCTTTTTGCCACAGCTCGCATTGATGTGCCATCATGGATGAACTGCACTACCTGAGCCACTTGTGTGGGTTGTAGACTCCGTCTCATGCTACCACTAGAGTGAGAGCACCGCCAGCATTCAAAAGTGACCAAAACATCAGCCAGGAAGCATAGGAACTGAGAAGTGGTCTGTGGTCACCACCTGCAGAATCACTCCTTTTTTGGGGGTGTCTTGCTAATTGCCTATTATTTCCACCTTTTGTCTATTCCATTTGCACAACAGCATGTGAAATGTATTGTCAATCAGTGTTGCTTCCTAAGTGGACAGTTTGATTTCACAGAAGTGTGATTGACTTGGAGTTACATTGTGTTGTTTAAGTGTTCCCTTTATTTTTTTGAGCAGTGTAATACGTATCATGCCCATTTATAGGCAGGACCTAGAACAGAGCATAGTTTTCAGATTTTCCACTTCCTGGTCAGGAAGTTTGTGCCAAATGAGTTCTGTTTTACTCACAGATATAATTCAAACGGTTTTAGAAACTAGAGAGTGTTTTCTATCCAATAGTAATAATAATATGCATATTGTACGAGCAAGAATTGAGTACGAGGCCGTTTGAAATGGGCACCTTTTATCTGGCTACTCAATACTGCCCCTGCAGCCCAAACAGGTTAAGAAATCGGAGGCCCCTTTACAATTTAGTGTTGTGATGCAAAAATGCGTTGCGCATACAATTAAAAATGTATTGTCGGATATTATTCATCCCAATGAGACAGTTTTTTTTTTACATGGTCGATACATTGGAGACAATATAAGACAAGTACTGGAAACAATAGAACACTGAAGAATCTGGGAAACCAGTCCTGTTATTCATAGCCGACTTTGAAAAGGCTTTTGATCAAGTACGATTAGAATTTATATATAAATGCCTAGAATATTTACATTTTGGAGAATCTCTTATGAAATGGGTAAAAAATATGTATAGTAACCCTGTCACGATCGTCTATGGGTGAGAGAGAGGACCAAGGCGCAGCGTGTGCAAAATACATTCTCTTTTATTGAGAGAAGGGAAAACACAAAACGAACACTGAATACAAACTAAACAAAACAACAAACGACCGTGAAGCTAAATGACGTAAGTGCATAGACAAGCAACAAACGTTCAACATAGACAATTACCCACAAAACCCCAATGCCTATGACTGCCTTAAATATGGCTCTCAATCAGAGACAATGAACCACAGCTGCCTCTAATTGAGAACCAATCTAGGCAGCCATAGACATACAAACACCTAGACAAGACACTGGCCCCTTTACCATACAAAACCCCTAGACAATACAAAAACACATACCTTCCCCATGTCACACCCTGACCTAACTAAAAAACATAAAGAAAACAAAGAATACTAAGGCCAGGGCGTGACAGTACCCCCCCCCCAAAGGTGCGGACTCCGACCGCACAACCTGACATTGAAGGGGAGGGTTCGGGGTGGGCCTTATTATGGCGGCGGCTCAGGTGCGGGACGTGGCCCCCACTCCACCATTGTCAATACCCGCTTTGGTAGCGCCTCTGGAGCGGCGACCCTTTTAGCAAGTCCCGGACTGAAGACCATCCCAGAGGGCGCCACCGGGCGGATGGGTAGCTCCGGACTGAGGGGTAGCTCCGGACTGAGGGGTAGCTCCGGACTGAGGGACGGCAGCTCCGGACTGAGGGACGGCAGCTCCGGACTGAGGGACGGCAGCTCCGGACTGAGGGACGGCAGCTCCGGCTGGTCATGGCTGGCTGACGGCTCTGGCTGGTCATGGCTGGCTGACGGCTCTGGCTGGTCATGGCTGGCTGACGGCTCTGGCTGGTCATGGCTGGCTGACGGCTCTGGCTGGTCATGGCTGGCGGACGGCTCTGGCTGATCCTGGCTGGCGGACGGCTCTGGCTGATCCTGTCTGGCGGAAGGCTCTGGCTGCTCCTGTCTGGCGGAAGGCTCTAGCGGCTCCTGTCTGGCGGAAGGCTCTAGCGGCTCCTGTCTGGCGGACGGCTCTGAAGGCTCATGGCAGACGGGCGGCTTTGCAGGCTCAGTACAGACGGGCGGCTTTGAAGGCTCAGTACAGACGGGCGGCTTTGAAGGCTCAGTACAGACGGGCAGTTCATGCGGCGCTTGGCAGACGGGCAGTTCATGCGGCGCTTGGCAGACGGACAGTTCAGACGGCGTTGGGCAGACGGGCAGTTCAGGCGCCGTTGGGCAGATGGGCAGTTCAGGCGCCGTTGGGCAGACGGGCAGTTCAGGCGCCGCTGGGCAGACGGCAGACTCTGGCCGGCTGAGACGCACTGTAGGCCTGGTCCGTGGTGCCGGAACTGGAGGTACCGGGCTAAAGACACGCACCTTCAGGCTAGTGCGGGGAGCAGCAACAGGGCACACTGGACTCTCAAGGCGTACTATAGGCCTGATGCATGGTACCGGCACTGGTGGTACCGGGCTGAGGGCACGCACATCAGGGCGAGTACGGGGAGAAGGAACAGGGCATACTGGACCCTGGAGGGCATACTGGACATTAGGCCTAGTGCGTGGTGCCGGAACTGGTGGTACCGGGCTGGGGACACGCATCTCAGGGCTAGTGCGGGGAGCAGGAACAGGACGCACAGGACTCTGGAGACGCACAGGAGGCGTGGTGCGTGGTGTAGGCACTGGTGGTAATGGGTTTGGGCGGGGAGGTGGCGCCGGAAATACCGGACCGTGCAGGCGTACTGGCTCCCTTGAGCACTGAGCCTGCCCAACCTTACCTGGTTGTATGCTCCCCGTCGCCCGACCAGTGCGGGGAGGTGGAATAACCCGCACCGGGCTATGTAGGCGAACCGGGGACACCATGCGTAAGGCTGGTGCCATGTAAGCCGGCCCGAGGAGACGCACTGGTGGCCAGATGCGTTGGGCCGGCTTCATGACATCCGGCTCAATCCTCAATCTAGCCCTGCCAGTGCGGGGAGGTGGAATAACCCGCACCGGGCTATGAACACGTACAGGAGACACCGTGCGCTCTACTGCGTAACACGGTGTCTGCCCGTACTCTCGCTCTCCACGGTAAGTACAGGGAGTATGCGCAGGTCTCCTACCTGACTTCGCCACACTCCCTTTTAGCCCCCCCCCCCCAAGAAATGTTTGGGTTGTACTCGCGGGCTTCCAGCCTTGCTTCCGTGCTGCCTCCTCATATCGCCTCCTCTCGGCTTTAGCTGCCTCCAGCTCTTCACGAGGGAGGCGATATTCTCCCGGTTGTGCCCAAGGTCCCTTTCCATCCAATATCTCCTCCCATGTCCATGAATCCTTTATGCGCTGCTCCCGTTGCTGCTTTACACGCCGCTTGGTCCGATTCTGGTGGGTAATTCTGTCACGATCGTCTATGGGTGAGAGAGAGGACCAAGGCGCAGCGTGTGCAAAATACATTCTCTTTTATTGAGAGAAGGGAAAACACAAAACGAACACTGAATACAAACTAAACAAAACAACAAACTACCGTGAAGCTAAATGACGTAAGTGCATTGACAAGCAACAAACGTTCAACATAGACAATTACCCACAAAACCCCAATGCCTATGACTGCCTTAAATATGGCTCTCAATCAGAGACAATGAACCACAGCTGCCTCTAATTGAGAACCAATCTAGGCAGCCATAGGCATGCAAACACCTAGACAAGACACTGGCCCCTTTACCATACAAAACCCCTAGACAATACAAAAACACATACCTTCCCCATGTCACACCCTGACCTAACTAAAAAACATAAAGAAAACAAAGAATACTAAGGCCAGGGCGTGACAAACCCTAGGTGTAAAATAGTAAATAATGGCTACTTCTCAGAAAGTTCTAAACTGTCTAGAGGAGTAAAACAAGGTTGTCCACTATCGGCATATCTATTTATTATGGCTATCGAATGTTACCTATTAAAATCAGATCCAACAATAATATTAAGGAATTAGAAATCCAGGGCTTAAAAACGAAGGCGTCATTGTACGCTGATGATTCATGTTTTCTTTTAAATCATAATGTGAATCCATCCACAGCCTCATAGAGGATCTAGATATTTTTTCTAACCTCTCTGTGTCACGTTGGTATAAATGATTCGGGAGACAGATGCATGAATGCGTAATTTTTAAAAATATTGTACCCAAATTACGGCGTTCCGTGTAATGGCACGGGGATGAAGACCAAACAAACACTATACAAAAACACAGGTTTGAAACCCAAACAAAAGAGCGAGGAGTACCTCGAATAAATAACACACGCGCAACAATGATTAACACATGGGACGAGACCCGTAATCATCTGCGCAATTCAAAATGGCACGAAAGCCAAAGACACACAGCACAGGTTCTCACACGCACCAACGGACATTGTAACAATGATCGACAGCCCAATGGAAACCAAAGGGTACACTTACACAAGTACTAATCAGTGGGAATAGGGGACAGGTGTGAATAGGGGACAGGTGTGAATAGGAGACAGGTGGGAATAGGGGACAGGTGTGAATAGGGGACAGGTGTCAATAGGGGACAGGTGGGAATAGGGGACAGGTGTGAATAGGGGACAGGTGGGAATAGGGGACAGGTGTCAATAGGGGACAGGTGGGAATAGGGGACAGGTGTGAATAGGGGACAGGTGTGAATAGGGGACAGGTGTGAATAGGGGACAGGTGTGAATAGGGGACAGGTGTGAATAGGGGACAGGTGTGAATAGGGGACAGGTGGGAATAGGGGACAGGTGTGAATAGGGAACAGGTGTGAATAGGGGACAGGTGTGAATAGGGGACAGGTGTGAATAGGGGACAGGTGTGAATAGGGGACAGGTGTGAATAGGGGACAGGTGGGAATAGGGGACAGGTGTGAATAGGGGACAGGTGGGAATAGGGGACAGGTGGGAATAGGGAACAGGTGGGAATAGGGGACAGGTGTGAATAGGGGACAGGTGTGAATAGGGGACAGGTGGGAATAGGGGACAGGTGTCAATAGGGGACAGGTGGGAATAGGGGACAGGTGTGAATAGGGGACAGGTGTGAATAGGGGACAGGTGTGAATAGGGGACAGGTGGGAATAGGGGACAGGTGTGAATAGGGGACAGGTGGGAATAGGGGACAGGTGTGAATAGGGGACAGGTGTGAATAGGGGACAGGTGTGAATAGGGGACAGGTGTAAATAGGGGACAGGTGGGAATAGGGGACAGGTGTGCGTAAAGAAAGTTCCGGAGGGATCCGTGACACTCTGTATTAAAACCAAATTATGATAAGGTACTATATTACGTATTGGATCACTAACAACTACAACTTTTACCTTACCGTCTGACGGTGAAGTGGACATACTCGGTAAACATATCCCGAAAGAAAGAAATTATCTTACTACAATACATTTTTATAGAAAGTTAGCAAAAATAGTTAAAATCTTGTGAAAAATATCACCCTGATTAACACTTTAGTCATATCTCAGTTTATCTATTTGCTTATGGCCTTGCCTACACCTAGCAACTTGTTTTTAAAATTATATTAGCAAAAAATAATACATTTTATTTGGACAAGTACGCCAGACAAAATTCAACTATTTATATAATGAATATGAATTTGGGGGGCATAAATTATTAAATATTAAAGCGTAAGACCTTCAGTCATACAAATGTTATTCTTAAATCCCAACTGGTTCTCTAGCAGATTAGTAAGAATATCTCACCCCATTTTCAAGAATGGCCTTTTTCCTTTTTATTCAGATCACTGTCTGGAAGGGGCAGAAAATCTGTTCACTGTGTGGACCGACCACAAAAACCTGGAGTATCTCCGCACCGCCAACCGCCTCAACTCCAGGCAGGCGAGATGGGCCCTGCTGTTTTTATCCGGTTACTAGCCGGGATCCAAGACTGTCAAGCCGGATGCCCTGTCTCACTGATATAACCCCACAGCTACCACCCCGGAGCCCGAGACCATCTTTCCCACCTCGTGCCTGGTGACGGAACTCAGCTGGGGGAAACAGGTCCAGGAGGCGCAGCGGTCCCAGACGGACCCTGGAGGGGGGGGGGGGCAGATAACCGGATGTTTGTGCCTGACGCTGTCTTCTCCGCGTTCCTCGAGTGGGCCCATTCCTCCATGCTTGCCTGCCATCCAGGCTTCCGTCGGACCCTGGCCTTTGTGCGACAACACTTTTGGTGGCCTATTATGGTTCCGGATGTTGCCGAGTTTGTCGTTGCCTGCATGGTCTGTGCTCCGAACAAGACTCCTCGGAAAGCTCCGGCTGATCTTCTGCAACCACTGCCTGTCCCTCACCGTCCCTGGTCCCACATATCCCTGGATTTCGTCATGGGTCTCCCCCTGTCTGAGGGCAACACTGCCATCCTGACTGTGGTCGACCGGTTTTCCAAAGCCACCCACTTCATTCCTCTCCCCAAACTTCCCTCGGCCAAGGAGACGGCCCAGCTCATGGTGCAGCACGTCTTCTGGATCCATGGACTGCCCGTGGACATGGTCTCCGACTGGGGTCCTCAGTTCTTGTCCCGGGTTCTGGAAGGCGTTCTGCACCCTCATTGGGTCATCGGCCAGCCTGTCCTCTGGTTTCCACCCCAAGTCCAATGGCAAGTCGGAGTGAGCCAACCAAGACCTCAAGACTATTCTGTGCTGCCTGGTCTTGGACCTGGAGCCAGCAGCTTGTGTGGGTGGAATACACCTGCCACACCCTTCCCTGCTCTGCCACGGGCCTATTGCTATTTGAGTATTCCCTCGGGTATCAGTCCCCGCTCTTCCCCGAGCAGGAAAAAGAGGTTGGCATACCTTCGGCTCAGATGTTTGTCCGCCGCTGTCGTCGTACCTGGAGGAGAGTCCGGTCGGCCCTCCTGAAGATCACCTCCAGGTATCGACGACAAGCGGATCGCCATCGGACCCAGGCTCCACGGTATCGTCTCGGGCAGAAGGTATGGCTCTCCACCCGGGATCTGTTCCTCCGGGTGGAATCCCGCAAACTTTATTGGCACGTTTCCCATCTCTAAAATTATTAGCCCCCCTGCTGTTCGTCTTCTGTTGCCCCGTACTCTTCAAATACACCCACCTTTCACGTGTCCAGAGTTAAACCCATGTATCACAGCCCTTTGTCTCCTGTTTCCTGGTGTAAACCCTTGGCTATGGCGCCTCTCATGTATCTATTATAACTAATGATTAATAATAGTTAAAGTTCAGAAATCCAAACCCATCATGGTGTAACACATATGTTTTTTCAACAACAGGTTATGGTCAATAATATCAAAGGCTGCACTGAAATCTAACAGTACATCTCCCACAATCTTCTTATTATCAATTTCTTTCAACCAATCATCAGTCATTTGTGTCAGTGCAGTACATGTTGAGTGCCCTTCTCTATAAGCATGCTGAAAGTCTGATGTTAATTTGTTTACAGAGAAATAGCATTGTATTTGGTCAAACACCATTTTTTCCCAACAGTTTGCTAAGAGCTGGCAGCAAGCTGATAGGTCTGCTGTTAGAACCAGTAAAGGTCTCCTTACCTCTCTTTTGGTAGCGGAATGACTTTGGCTTCCCTCCAGGCTTGAGGACAAAGACTTTCCGCTAGGCTCAGATTAATAACATGACAGATAGGAGTGATTATTGAGTCAGCTACCATCCTCAGAAGCTCTCCATCTACGTTGTCAATTACAAGAGGTGTGTCATGTTTGATCGATAACAATCATTTTTCCACCTCTCCCACACTAACTTTACAGAATTCAAACTTGCACTGCTTTTCTTTCATTACTAGTTTTTTTTATGCATGAATACAATTGCTCACTGTTCGTTGCTGGCATTTCTTGCCAAAGTTTGCCCACTTTGCCAATGAAATAATCATTAAAATAATTGTCCACATCAAATGGTTTCGTGATGAATTAGCCATCTGATTCAATGAAAGATGGAGTTGAATTTGTCTTTCTGCCCAAAATTTCATTTAAAGTATTCCAAACTTTTTTTCCATCATTCTTTATATCATTAATCTTGGCTTCATAATACGGTTTATTCTATTTGTTGAGTTTAGTCACATAATTTCTCAATTTGCAGTAAATCAGCCAGTCAGATGTGCAGCCAAAATTATTAGCCTCTCCTTTTGCCCCATCTCTTTCAATCATACAGTTTTGCAATTCCTCATCAATCCATGGAGCCTTAACAGTTCTTACAGTCAGTTTCTTAACAGGTGCATGTTTATCAATAATTGGAAGAAGCAATTTCATGAATTCATCAAGTGCAGCATCTGGATGCTCCTCATTAATCACATCAGACCAACAAATATTTTTTACATCATCCACATAAGAGTCACACAGCCAAATATTTAGTATGATCTCTTATACACATGTTCCCATGTTCATTACCATGTTCCCAGCATGTAAACACTACATGATAAACATCAACATGTTCCCAGCATGTAAACACTACAAGATAAACATCAAAATGTTCCCAGCATGTAAACACTACATGATAAACATCAACATGTTCCCAGCAGGGTAAACACTACATGATAAACATCAACATGTTCCCAGCATGTAAACACTACATGATAAACATCAATATGTTCCCAGCAGGGTAAACACTACATGATAAACATCAATATGTTCCCAGCATGTAAACACTACATGATAAACATCAATATGTTCCCAGCATGTAAACACTACATGATAAACATCAATATGTTCCCAGCAGGGTAAACACTACATGATAAACATCAATATGTTCCCAGCATGTAAACACTACATGATAAACATCAATATGTTCCCAGCATGTAAACACTACATGATAAACATCAATATGTTCCCAGCAGGGTAAACACTACATGATAAACATCAATATGTTCCCAGCAGGGTAAACACTACATGATAAACATCAATATGTTCCCAGCATGTAAACACTACATGATAAACATCAATATGTTCCCAGCAGGGTAAACACTACATGATAAACATCAATATGTTCCCAGCATGTAAACACTACATGATAAACATCAATATGTTCCCAGCAGGGTAAACACTACATGATAAACATCAATATGTTCCCAGCATGTAAACACTACATGATAAACATCAATATGTTCCCAGCAGGGTAAACACTACATGATAAACATCAACATGTTCCAAGCATGTAAACACTACATGATAAACATCAATATGTTCCCAGCATGTAAACACTACATGATAAACATCAACATGTTCCCAGCATGTAAACACTACATGATAAACATCAACATGTTCCCAGCATGTAAACACTACATGATAAACATCAATATGTTCCCAGCAGGGTAAACACTACATGATAAACATCAACATGTTCCCAGCATGTAAACACTACATGATAAACATCAATATGTTCCCAGCATGTAAACACTACATGATAAACATCAATATGTTCCCAGCATGTAAACACTACATGATAAACATCAATATGTTCCCAGCAGGGTAAACACTACATGATAAACATCAACATGATCCCAGCATGTAAACACTACATGATAAACATCAATATGTTCCCAGCAGGGTAAACACTACATGATAAACATCAACATGTTCCCAGCATGTAAACACTACATGATAAACATCAATATGTTCCCAGCATGTAAACACTACATGATAAACATCAATATGTTCCCAGCAGGGTAAACACTACATGATAAACATCAATATGTTCCCAGAAGGGTAAACACTACATGATAAACATCAATATGTTCCCAGCAGGGTAAACACTACATGATAAACATCAATATGTTCCCAGCATGTAAACACTACATGATAAACATCAATATGTTCCCAGCATGTAAACACTACATGATAAACATCAATATGTTCCCAGCATGTAAACACTACATGATAAACATCAATATGTTCCCAGCATGTAAACACTACATGATAAACATCAATATGTTCCCAGCATGTAAACACTACATGATAAACATCAACATGTTCCCAGCATGTAAACACTACATGATTAACATCAATATGTTCCCAGCATGTAAACACTACATGATAAACATCAATATGTTCCCAGCAGGGTAAACACTACATGATAAACATCAATATGTTCCCAGCAGGGTAAACACTACATGATTAACATCAATATGTTCCCAGCATGTAAACACTACATGATAAACATCAACATGTTCCCAGCAGGGTAAACACTACATGATAAACATCAATATGTTCCCAGCAGGGTAAACACTACATGATAAACATCAATATGTTCCCAGCAGGGTAAACACTACATGATAAACATCAATATGTTCCCAGCAGGGTAAACACTACATGATAAACATCAATATGTTCCCAGCATGTAAACACTACATGATAAACATCAACATGTTCCCAGCATGTAAACACTACATGATAAACATCAATATGTTCCCAGCAGGGTAAACACTACATGATAAACATCAATATGTTCCCAGCAGGGTAAACACTACATGATAAACATCAACATGTTCCCAGCATGTAAACACTACATGATAAACATCAATATGTTCCCAGCATGGTAAACACTACATGATAAACATCAATATGTTCCCAGCAGGTAAACACTACATGATAAACATCAATATGTTCCCAGCATGTAAAACACTACATGATAAACATCAATATGTTCCCAGCATGTAAACACTACATGATAAACATCAATATGTTCCCAGCAGGGTAAACACTACATGATAAACATCAATATGTTCCCAGCATGTAAACACTACATGATAAACATCAATATGTTCCCAGCAGGGTAAACACTACATGATAAACATCAATATGTTCCCAGCATGTAAACACTACATGATAAACATCAATATGTTCCCAGCAGGGTAAACACTACATGATAAACATCAATATGTTCCCAGCATGTAAACACTACATGATAAACATCAATATGTTCCCAGCAGGGTAAACACTACATGATAAACATCAATATGTTCCCAGCAGGGTAAACACTACATGATAAACATCAATATGTTCCCAGCATGTAAACACTACATGATAAACATCAATATGTTCCCAGCATGTAAACACTACATGATAAACATCAATATGTTCCCAGCATGTAAACACTACATGATAAACATCAATATGTTCCCAGCAGGGTAAACACTACATGATAACATCAATATGTTCCCAGCATGTAAACACTACATGATAAACATCAATATGTTCCCAGCAGGGTAAACACTACATGATAAACATCAATATGTTCCCAGCAGGGTAAACACTACATGATAAACATCAATATGTTCCCAGCAGGGTAAACACTACATGATAAACATCAATATGTTCCCAGCAGGGTAAACACTACATGATAAACATCAATATGTTCCCAGCATGTAAACACTACATGATAAACATCAATATGTTCCCAGCATGTAAACACTACATGATAAACATCAATATGTTCCCAGCAGGGTAAACACTACATGATAAACATCAATATGTTCCCAGCAGGGTAAACACTACATGATAAACATCAATATGTTCCCAGCATGGTAAACACTACATGATAAACATCAATATGTTCCCAGCATGGTAAACACTACATTGATAAACATCAATATGTTCCCAGCAGGGTAAACACTACATGATAAACATCAATATGTTCCCAGCAGGGTAAACACTACATGATAAACATCAATATGTTCCCAGCATGGTAAACACTACATGATAAACATCAATATGTTCCCAGCATGTAAACACTACATGATAAACATCAATATGTTCCCAGCATGTAAACACTACATGATAAACATCAATATGTTCCCAGCATGGTAAACACTACATGATAAACATCAATATGTTCCCAGCATGGTAAACACTACATGATAAACATCAATATGTTCCCAGCATGTAAACACTACATGATAAACATCAATATGTTCCCAGCATGGTAAACACTACATGATAAACATCAATATGTTCCCAGCAGGGTAAACACTACATGATAAACATCAATATGTTCCCAGCATGTAAACACTAAACATCAATATGTTCCCAGCCAGGGTAAACACTACATGATAAACATCAATATGTTCCCAGCAGGGTAAACACTACATGATAACATCAATATGTTCCCAGCATGTAAACACTACATGATAAACATCAATATGTTCCCAGCATGTAAACACTACATGATAAACATCAACATGTTCCCAGCATGTAAACACTACATGATAAACATCAATATGATCCCAGCAGGGTAAACACTACATGATAAACATCAATATGTTCCCAGCAGGGTAAACACTACATGATAAACATCAACATGTTCCCAGCATGTAAACACTACATGATAAACATCAATATGTTCCCAGCAGGGTAAACACTACATGATAAACATCAACATGTTCCCAGCATGTAAACACTACATGATAAACATCAATATGTTCCCAGCATGTAAACACTACATGATAAACATCAATATGTTCCCAGCAGGGTAAACACTACATGATAAACATCAATATGTTCCCAGCATGTAAACACTACATGATAAACATCAATATGTTCCCAGCATGTAAACACTACATGATAAACATCAATATGTTCCCAGCAGGGTAAACACTACATGATAAACATCAATATGTTCCCAGCATGTAAACACTACATGATAAACATCAATATGTTCCCAGCATGTAAACACTACATGATAAACATCAATATGTTCCCAGCAGGGTAAACACTACATGATAAACATCAATATGTTCCCAGCAGGGTAAACACTACATGATAAACATCAATATGTTCCCAGCATGTAAACACTACATGATAAACATCAATATGTTCCCAGCAGGGTAAACACTACATGATAAACATCAATATGTTCCCAGCAGGTAAACACTACATGATAAACATCAATATGTTCCCAGCAGGGTAAACACTACATGATAAACATCAATATGTTCCCAGCAGGGTAAACACTACATGATAAACATCAATATGTCCCAGCATGGTAAACACTACATGATAAACATCAATATGTTCCCAGCAGGGTAAACACTACATGATAAACATCAATATGTTCCCAGCATGTAAACACTACATGATAAACATCAATATGTCCCAGCATGGTAAACACTACATGATAAACATCAATATGTTTCCCAGCAGGGTAAACACTACATGATAAACATCAATATGTTCCCAGCAGGGTAAACACTACATGATAAACATCAATATGTTCCCAGCATGTAAACACTACATGATAAACATCAACATGTTCCCAGCAGGGTAAACACTACATGATAAACATCAACATGTTCCCAGCATGTAAACACTACATGATAAACATCAATATGTTCCCAGCAGGGTAAACACTACATGATAACATCAACTATGTTCCCAGCATGTAAACACTACATGATAAACATCAATATGTTCCCAGCGGGTAACACTACATGA
>NW_024058093.1:0-17500 GCF_016432855.1 Salvelinus namaycush
CCCCCCCCCCCCCCCCCCCCCCCCCCCTTTAGACTCGTATGTCTATAGTTTAGTAATGATGTTAAGTACAGTGGGACTAATTGTAAAATAGCTTTATACATGAAAACATAGCAATGTATCAACCTAGGTGACATCAAAGAGGACCATCCAACTGTCTGGTAGAGAAAAGCAGTGATGAGTACTAAAACTGTTGCCCATAACAAAAGAGAGTGTGTGCTATGATAAACTATATCTAACAACTCTAGTGATGTGGCTGCTGCGTTCATATAGATGATGTCGCCATAGTCTAGGACCGATAGGAACGTCGACTGATTTTTACTATGTAGCGAGAGGCAGGACCTGTTTCTATAGAAGGAGCCCATTTTTAATTAATATCAATATGAATTTTTAAAAGACAGCTTTTCATCTATCCAGATATTTGTAAACAGGGACACCATCAACAGTATATATGCTTTTAAATCATCAGTTATTTTATGTTCTTGAGAACAACATATACTTTGTTTTACCTGCATTCAATACTCATTTCAGGTCAATAAAGTTTTTTTCTGTAATACAATGAAGGCAGACTGTAGATTGAGCCTGGTCAACTGTGGGGGCCCGAGTGGCGCAGTGGTCTAAGACACTGTATCTCAGAGGTATCACTGCAGTACCTGGTTAGAATCAAATCAACATTTATTTGTCACATACGACAAATACAACAGGTGTAGTAGACTTTACCGTGAAATGCTTACTTACAAGCCCTTAACTAACAGCGCAGTTCAAGAAGTATTAAGAAAATATTTACCAAATTAACTAAAGTAAAAATAATAAAAAGTAACACACTAAAATAACAATAACAGGGGGTATTGGTCCTGAGTCACGATCGTCTTCGGGTGAAAGAGAGGACCAAGGCGCAGCGTGGTATAAATACATATTTGTATTTATTTCAGAAAGACGAAGAACACTAACACAAACTAAACAAAACAACAAACCGACGATCGTGAAGCTATACAAAACAAATAAGTGCAGACACTGGCAACTTACACATAGACAATCACCCACAACCTACCTAATGACTATGGCTGCCTAAATATGGCTCCCAATCAGAGACAACGATAGACAGCTGTCTCTAATTGCGAACCAATCCAGGCAACCATAGACTTACATAAACACCTACACTGAACACAACCCCATGAACTCTACAAAAAAACCCTAGACAATACAAACACCCTAGACAAGACAAAAACACACAAACATCCCCCATGTCACACCCTGACCTAACTAAAATAATAAAGAAAACAAAGATAACTAAGGCCAGGACGTGACAGTAACCCCCCCCCCCCCAAAGGTGCGGACTCCGGCCGCAAAACCTGACACAGAAGGGGAGGGTCCGGGTGGGCCTTCCTACGGCGGCGGCTCGGGTGCGGGACGTGGACCCCACTCCACCATAGTCAATACCCGCTTAGGTGGCCTCCCAGGAACGAGGACCCTTGCAGCGAGTCCCGGACTGAAGACCATCGTAGAGGGCGCCACTGGACTGAGGGGTAGCTCCGGACTGAGGGGCAACTCCGGACTGGGGGGCAGCTCCGGACTGGAGGGCAGCTCATGACTGGAGGGCAGCTCATGACTGGAGGGCAGCTCATGACTGGAGGGCGGCTCATGACTGGAGGGCGGCTCATGACTGGCGGGCGGCTCCTGACTGGCGGCTCCTGACTGGCGGGCGGCTCTGGCGGCTCCTGACTGGCGGGCGGCTCTGGCGGCTCCTGACTGGCGGGCGGCTCTGGCGGCTCCTGACTGGCGGGCGGCTCTGGCGGCTCCTGACTGGCGGGCGGCTCTGGCGGCTCCTGACTGGCGGGCGGCTCTGGCGGCTCCTGACTGGCGGGCTGCTCTGGCGGTTCCTGACTGGCGGGCTGCTCTGGCGGCTCCTGACTGGCGGGCGGCTCTGACGGCTCGGGACAGACGGGCGGCTCTGACGGCTCGGGACAGACGGGCGGCTCTGACGGCTCGGGACAGACGGGCGGCTCTGACGGCTCGGGACAGACGGGCGGCTCTGACGGCTCGGGACAGACGGGCGGCTCTGACGGCTCGGGACAGACGGACGGCTCAGATGGCGCTGGGTAGGCAGGCAGCTCAGATGGCGCTGGGCAGGCAGGCAGCTCAGATGGCGCTGGGCAGGCAGGCAGCTCAGATGGCGCTGGGCAGGCAGGCAGCTCAGATGGCGCTGGGCAGGCAGGCAGCTCAGAAGGCGCTGGGCAGACGGACAGCGCAGACGGCGCTGGGCAGACGGCAGACTCTGGCCGGCTGAGGCACACAGTAGGCCTGGTGCGTGGTGCCGGAACTGGAGGTACCGGGCTAAGGACACGCACCTCAAGGCTAGCGCGGGGAGCAGCAACAGGGAGCACAGGACTCTGGAGACGCACAGGAGGCTTGGTGCTTGGTGCCGGAACTGGTGGTACCGGGCTGGAGACACGCACTACAGGGCGAGTGCGTGGAGGAGGAACAGGGCTCTGGAGACACACTGGAAGCCTGGTGCGTGGTGTTGGCACTGGTGGTACTGGGCTGGGGCGGGGAGGTGGCGCCGGATATACAGGACCGTGCAGGCGTACTGGCTCCCTTGAGCACCGAGCCTGCCCAACCTTACCTGGTTGAATGCTCCCCGTAGCCCGACCAGTGCGGGGAGGTGGAATAACCCGCACTGGGCTGTGTTGGCGAACCGGGACACCATGCGTAAGGCTGGTTCCATGTATGCCGGCCCGAGGAGACGCACTGGAGACCAGACGCGTTGAGCCGGCTTTATGGCACCTGGCTCAATGCCCAATCTAACCCGGCCGATACGTGGAGCTGGAATGTACCGCACCGGGCTGAGCACACGTACAGGAGACACCGTGCGCTCTACCTTATAACACGGTGTCTGCCCGTACTCTCGCTTCCCACGGTAAGCACGGGGAGTTGGCGCAGGTCTCCTACCTGACTTCGCCACCCTCCCTTTTAGCCCCCCCCCCAAGAAGTTTTTGGGTTTGACTCTCAGGCTTCCAGCCTCGCTTCCGTGCTGCCTCCTCATATCGCCTCCTCTCGGCTTTAGCTGCTTCCAGCTCTTCACGAGAGAGGCGATATTCTCCCGGTTGTGCCCAAGGTCCCTTACCGTCCAGTATTTCTTCCCAAGTCCAAGAATCCTGTGTGCGCTGCTCCTGCTGCTGCTTATCACGCTGCTTGGTCCTTGTATGGTGGGTAATTCTGTCACGATCATCTTGAGGTGAAAGAGTGGACCAAGGCGCAGCGTGATATGAATACATCTTCTTTTAATATAATGAAGACGAAAACTGAAGAACACTGACAAACTAATACAAAAACAACAAACGATCGTGAAGCTATACAAACGACGTGCACACATTCAACATAGACATAGACAATTACCCACAACCTACCTAATGCCTATGGCTGCCTTAAATATGGCTCCCAATCAGAGACAATGATAGACAGCTGTCTCTGATTGAGAACCATTCCAGGCAACCATAGACTTACCTAAACACCTACACTGAACACAACCCCATGAACTCTACAAAAACTCCCTAGACAATACAACCACCCAAGACGAGACAAACACTCACAAACATCCCCCATGTCACACCCTGACCTAACTAAAATAATACAGAAAACAAAGATAACTAAGGCCAGGGCGTGACACACATTGAGTTCCATCTATCAAGTCATATTTTAAACCAGTTACATGCAGCTGGGCTAGACCAATTGAGGAAAGCCTCTGAATTAGCAGTGAATTAGCAGTGAGTTAGCAGTGAGTGATCAACAATATTGAAAGCCAGGTCAATGAAGAAGGCAGCACAATGTTGAGTTTTATCTATACAACTAACAACATCATTTTTTAACTAGGGATGCAGCAGAGATAGTGCTATGACCTGGTCTATAACCAGATGACTATGATCCAAGTGCTTTCCAATTCCCCCCATGTGTACGACACCTTGGAAGTCTTACATTCTTTTTTTTTATATAATACATGCAACATCTGTTATGTCTACATCTTGTTGAGGACAGAGGGCGCTGTTTTCACTTTGGGGGAAAATCGTGCCCAATTTAAACGGCCTCGTACTCAATTCTTGCTCGTACAATATGCATATTATTATTACTATTGGATAGAAAACACTCTCTAGTTTCTAAAACCGTTTGAATTATATATGTGAGTAAAACAGAACTCCTTTTGCAGCAAACTTCCTGACAGGAAGTGGAAAATCTGAAATCGATGCACTCTTCTAGGGGATGCCTATTAAAGTCCTTGTTATTTATTAGTTTAGATGCACTTCATACGTCTTCCACTAGATGTCGACAAGCAGTGAGAGAAGAAATTGAGTATGTAACTTGATCTGGACTCGAATTATAGCTCTTGGCATGACGTGTCACCAGTTTCCTGTTTTCTGGAGAGCGCGAGGAGGGACCTGGATTTGCCTTCTCATAAGCTGCCGTTATGGACGACTAATATCTCCGGCTTTGATTTTATTTGATACATGTGACAATATCATCGTAAAGTATGTTTTTTCAATATAGTTTAATCAGATTATTTAATTTTTTTCGGGAGTTTTGCCGTGTTCCGTTCTCTTCCGTTTGTTGACATGGAGAGATTCGCGCCACTTGGCAAGTGTGCTTGCTAAATCGAGAGGGAAAAAGGCCGTTCTAAATCCAAACAACGATTGTTCTGGACAAAGGACCCCTTGTACAACATTCTGATGGAAGATCAGCAAAAGTAGGACCCATTTTATGATGCTATTTCATATATCTGTCGAACATGTGAAATAGTCGTTTGCGCCCAGCTTTTGGGTACTCTCTCGCTATACCTAAGCTGGATGTCGTAATGAAGTTATTTTTAGAATTCTAACACGGCGATTGCATTAAGAACTAGTGTATCTATCATTTCCTATACAACATGTATTTTTTAGTTATGTTTATGAATAGTCATTTGGTCAGAATATGTGTGTCAGAAAAAGTGTCAGAAAAATATCCGGACGTTGTGGGAAAAAGATGCTACGTTAGCACAATGTATAACCACTGATTTCAGCTCTAAATATGCACATTTTCGAACAAAACATAAGTGTATGTATAACCTGATGTTATAGGACTGTCATCTGATGAAGCTTATCAAGGTTAGTCAAAAATTATATATCTTTTGCTGGTTTGTCACGATCACTAACTTTTACTACTGGGGAATGGCTTGTGTTTCTGGCTATTGTGGTAAGCTAATATAACGCTATATTGTGTTTTTGCTGTAAAACACTTAAGAAATCGGAAATATTGGCTGGAATCACAAGATGCCTGTCTTTCATTTGCTGTACACCATGTATTTTTCAGAAATGTTTTATGATGAGTATTTAGGTATTTGACGTTGGTGTCTGTAATTATTATGGCTGCTTTCGGTGCAATTTCTGATTGTAGCTGCAATGTAAACTATGATTTATACCTGAAATATGCCAATTTTTCGAACAAAACATAGATTTATTGAATAACATGTTATAAGACTGCCATATGATGAAGTTGTTTGTTGGTTAGTTTGGTTGGTTCTTGGTTAGTTAGGTTGGCTTTGTGCATGCTACCTGTGCTGTGAAAAATGTCTGTCCTTTTTTGTATTTGGTGGTGAGCTAACATAAATATACGTGCTGTTTTCGCTGTAAAACATTTTAAAAATCGGACATGTTGGCTGGATTCACAAGATGTGTACCTTTCATTTGCTGTATTGGACTTGTTAATGTGTGAAAGTTAAATATTTCTAAAAAATATATTTTGAATTTCGCGCTCTGCCTTTTCAGTGAAATGTGGGCGGAGTTCCGCTGGCGGAACGCCAGAGTCAGACAGGTTAATCACCCATATAAGTAAGAAATTACAATAACCTTCTTCTTCTTCTATGAATCTTGTGTCTTTGCTGACATGTAACCCTTCTTCTTCTCTCTCTCCCTTCCTCTTTCCCCTCTCCTTCCTAGAACCACCCAGGTGCTCTGAAACCCTCAGCCTGAGACCATCAGTCTCACCAGTCAAAATTCTACCGCCACAAAATCTATTCCACACCAAACACGGCAAAAAAAAACACATTTGATGAGGAGAGATGGGCGCCTAATGTAAAGAAATTAGAGGAATTAGTCTGAAGTACCACTGCACCTAGATATTAAAAACCAATTCAATCCTGAGGAAGGTCTAAAATGAGCCTGGCCTCAAATCATCTGAGATGCTTAGTGAGGTCAACTCCTTGGTAAAACCTTCAAGTGTGTATGTGTGTGTGTGTGTGTGTGTGTGTGTGTGTGTGAGTGTGTGTGTGTGTGTGTGTGTGTGTGTGTGTGTGTGTGTGTGTGTGTGTGTGTGTGTGTGTGTGTGTGTGTGTGTGTGTGTGTGTGTGTGTGTGTGTGTGTGTGGACATCAGTTGCTAGAAGTATCAGTAGAATTGTCACTGTCTATTGTATTATTTGATCAGTTTACTGATCAGCTGTCTAAAGCAGGGTAGATCCTTTAGATCAGCTGTCTAAAGCAGAGTAGATCCTTTAGATCAGCTGTATAAAGCAGAATAGATCCCTTAGATCAGGTGTCTAAAGCAGAGTAGATCATTTAGATCAGCTGTCTAAAGCAGAATAGATCCTTTAGATCAGCTGTCTACAGCAGGGTAGATCCTTTAGATCAGCTGTCTAAAGCAGAGTAGATCCTTTAGATCAGCTGTCTAAAGCAGAGTAGATCCTTTAGATCAGCTGTCTAAAGCAGAGTAGATCCCTTAGATCAGGTGTCTAAAGCAGAGTAGATCCTTTAGATCAGCTGTCTAAAGCAGAGTAGATCCTTTCGATCAGCTGTCTAAAGCAGAGTAGATCCTTTAGATCAGCTGTCTAAAGCAGTGTAGATCCCTTAAATCAGCTGTCTAAAGCAGAGTAGATCCTTTAGATCAGCTGTCTAAAGCAGAGTAGATCCCTTAGATCAGCTGTCTAAAGCAGGGTAGATCCCTTAGATCAGCTGTCTAAAGCAGAGTAGATCCTTTAGATCAGCTGTCTAAAGCAGTGTAGATCCCTTAAATCAGCTGTCTAAAGCAGGGTAGATCCCTTAGATCAGCTGTCTAAAGCAGAGTAGATCCTTTTGATCAGCTGTCTAAAGCAGAGTAGATCCCAACCCTCTCCTCGGGCCCCCCCCCCCCCCCCCCCCCCCCCCCCCCCCCCCAGACGTTTTAGTTTTTTGTTATAGCCTAATCTGGCACACCTGACTAAATTAGTCAAAGGTTTGATGATTAGCTGACTAATGGAATCAGGTGAGCCAGTTTAGGTTTAAGATATAAATGTGAATTATCTGGGGGTGGGGGGAATGCTAAAAGCAATGCACCGTGCCATTAACAGCTGCTAACTTAGTCCCATCTACTTTGTCCAGAAGTCTACTCAGAAATCTAATCATCTCTCTGGTAAAAGTTTTAATCTGCTACTGGGTGACTGACTGACATGTCCTGTTTAATCTGCTACTGGGTGACTGACTGACATGTCCTGTTTAATCTGCTACTGGGTGACTGACTGACATGTCCTGTTTAATCTGCTACTGGGTGACTGACTGACATGTCCTGTTTAATCTGCTACCGGGTGACTGACTGACATGTCCTGTTTAATCTGCTACTTGGTGACTGATTGACATGTCCTGTTTAATCTGCTACTGGGTGACTGACTGACATGTCCTGTTTTAATCTGCTACTGGGTGACTGACTGACATGTCCTGTTTAATCTGCTACTGGGTGACTGACATGTCCTGTTTAATCTGCTACTGGGTGACTGACTGACATGTCCTGTTTAATCTGCTACTGGGTGACTGACTGACATGTCCTGTTTAATCTGCTACTTGGTGACTGATTGACATGTCCTGTTTAATCTGCTACTTGGTGACTGATTGACATGTCCTGTTTAATCTGCTACTGGGTGACTGATTGACATGTCCTGTTTAATCTGCTACTGGGTGACTGACTGACATGTCCTGTTTAATCTGCTACTGGGTGACTGACTGACATGTCCTGTTTAATCTGCTACTTGGTGACTGATTGACATGTCCTGTTTAATCTGCTACCGGGTGACTGATTGACATGTCCTGTTTAATCTGCTACTGGGTGACTGATTGACATGTCCTGTTTAATCTGCTACTGGGTGACTGATTGACATGTCCTGTTTAATCTGCTACTGGGTGACTGATTGACATGTCCTGTTTAATCTGATACTGGGTGACATTTCCTGTTTTAATCTGCTACTGGGTGACTGACATTCACTCACATCAAATGGAATAAATATTTTACAGATTATAGATATACACTGTGTTCCGAAGTATTTTACAAAGAGTGATAAAGTTACAGAGGCTAAAATATAATACGCCCAAGATATGCTAACCTCCCCTGTTATTAGTAAAGCATGTCTTGGAGTTATGATCTTTGACCCTCTGTAACCTTTTCCCTCATCATTAACCTCCCCTGTTATTGGTATTGGTGAGAGGTTAGCATGTCTTGGAGTTATGATCTTTGACCCTCTGTAACTTTCTCACTCATGATTATTCGCGATTCATTCAGGATGATCCATAATCATGGTAGTATCCACATTCATGTAGACGTGTTTAGAAATGCATTCTATTCTTATTTAAAATAACAGTGACTCCAAAATGACACAATGTATTGTTAACCGTTATTTTCTATTGGGCACAAAGTCATTTGAAACAACCAAAAAGTGCACAACCAAAACTAACTCATACCGACACAACCAAAACTAACTCATTCCAACACAACCAAAACTAACTCATTCCAACACAACCAAAACTAACTCATTCCAACACAACCAAAACTAACTCATACCGACACAACCAAAACTAACTCATTCCAACACAACCAAAACTAAATCGTACCAACACAACCAAAACTAACTCATACCAACACAACCAAAACTAACTCATTCCTAACACATAAGTTATTGCTTGCTAGGAATATGGGACCAAACACTAAACTTTTGACTACGTTTTGTTAGCATACCTCATTTATTTTACACTGGTCTTGTTGTTTCTCATCTTGAACAATCATTTAACCCCATAAGGCGTCACACAATTGGCCCAGTGTCGTCCGGGTTAGGGGAGGGTTTGGTCGAGATAGGCCCCATTGTAAAATATGAATTTCTTCTAAACTGACTTGTCTCGTTAAATAAAGGTTATTTAAATAAAAATTCCAGGCCCATGTACTAGTCTCTGGCAACCTACATGCGAGAACTGGACAAGAACCTGACACCCTCAGCACACGGGGGGACAAACACCTACCTGGATGTGACAGCATTCCCTCCCCCATATGCCCCCCTAGACACAACTATGACAACATACCCAACAAAAACAGATCTCAACTCCAACAGCTCTGTCGCACGCTGGGTTTGTACAAATTCAATGGTAGGCTTCGAGGAGACTCCTATGGCAGATAGACCTATAGCTCATCTCTTGACCTCTACCCAGAGTCTCTCAGAGCGTTCACAGTCAGCCCACTGACACCCCAATCAGATCACAGCAAAATCAGAGTCTGCTTGAACAGAGCAAAATTCAATCATGAGGTATCAAAGCCAAAGGAACTGAACAATATTGAGAAATGCTATAGATGGAAGGAAAGTAGTGTGGAAACCTACCAAAAAAACAACTTAGACAACTTCCTGGACAAAACTTTTCACTGTAATAGTGAAGGTGTAAACTTGCCAGAAGAAAAATTAAACAGTGTACTTACCTATCAAATCTAAAAATCTCAAATAGAAAACCGAAGAAAATGAACAACAGTGACAAATGGTTTGATGAAGAATGCAAAAATCGAAGAAAGAAATTGAGAAACCTATCCAACCAAAAACATAGAGACCCAGAAAACCTGAGCCTACGCCTTCACTATGGTGACTCACTAAAACAATACAGAAAACCTGAGCCTACGCCTTCACTATGGTGACTCACTAAAACAATACAGAAAACCTGAGCCTACGCCTTCACTATGGTGACTCACTAAAACAATACAGAAAACCTGAGCCTACGCCTTCACTATGGTGACTCACTAAAACAATACAGAAATACACTACGGACAAAGAAAGAACAGCTCGTCAGAAATCTGCTCAATGTAATTGAAGAATCCATAGAATATAACCACTTCTGGGGAATTTGTAAAACACTAAACAAACAATAACACAAAGAGTATTGGTATGGTGATGTATGGATAAACCACTTCTCCAATCTTTTTGGCCCTACATCATAGAGCAAACAGCAAAAACATATACATGATCAAATGTAACTCTTAGAATCAACTATTAAAGACTACCAGAACCCACTGGATTCTCAAATTACATTGAATGAACTACAGGACAATACAAACCCTCCAACCCAAAATGGCCTGTGGTGTTGATTGTATCCTCAATGAAATGATAAAATATACAGAACACAAATTCCAATTGGCTATACTTAAACTCTTTAACATCATCCTTAGCTCTTGTGAGGATCAACACTGGAGACAGGAAGCAGGTACAGGGAGAACATATATTCAACAACGGACATAAAACAGGACAGGAATAGCGTCTTGACAGGGGACAAAATAACAACATCAATGCAGACACAGGGAACAACCGGGGGAGCAGACAACTATAGACGGGGAAATCAACAAAGGGAAGGAGTCCAGGTGCGTCCAATGAGCGCTGCTGCGCATAATGATGGTGACAGGTGCAACCTGGCGCCCTCGAGCGCCGGAGCAGGAAAGCGGGAGCAGGCATGACAGCTCTGGCATCTTCCCATATATATAAAAAAAAAAAAAAAGTGGAGACAAATCTGACTCTAATAACTAGCGTGGGATATGCATCAACAGCAACCCTGGGAAAATCCTCTGCATTATCATTAACAGCAGACTCGTACATTTCCTCAGTGAAAACAATGTACTGAGTGATTGTCAAATTGGCTTTTTGCCAAATTACCATACAAAAGACAATGTATTCACCCTGCACACCCTAATGGACAAAGAACAAACCAAACAAAAGTTTTTTTTTTCTCAATTTGGCATGAAGGTCTGCTATACAAATTGATGGAAAGTGGTGTTGGGGAAAAAACATACGACATTGTAAAATCTATGTGCACAAACAACAGGTGTGATGTTAAAATTGGCAAAAAACACACACATTTCTTTCCAAAGGGCTGTGGGGTGAAACAGGGATGCAGCTTAATCCCTACCCTCTTCAACATATGTATCAACGAATTGGCGAGGGCACTAGAACGGTCTGCAGCACCCGGCCTCACCCTCTAGAATCTGAAGTCAAATGTCTACTGTTTCCTGATGATCTGGTGCTTCTGTCCCCAACCAAGGAGGGCCTACAGCAGCACCTAGATCTTCTGCACAGATTCTGTCAGACCTGGGCCCTGACAGACCTGGGCCCTGACAGACCTGGGCCCTGACAGACCTGGGCCCTGACAGACCTGGGCCCTGACAGACCTGGGCCCTGACAGACCTGGGCCCTGACAGTAAATCTCAGTAAGACAAAAATAATGGTGTTGCAAAAAAAGTCAATTTGACATTACCCAAAATAAAATTTCCATCTGGACACCGTTGACGTAGAGCACACAAAAAACGATACATACTTCGGCCTAAACATCAGCACCACAAGTAACTTTCACAAAGCTGTGAACGATCTGAGAAACAAGGCACAAAGGGCCTTCCATCAAAAGGAAGATAACATTTGACATACAAATTAGGATCTGTCTAAAAATAATCAGTTATAGAACCCATTGACCTTCAAATTTAACTCACCACCTGGATTAAATCTCATGTAGCAAAATGTGAAATGGTGTTTTTATTGTTGGATAAAAGTAGAGACTCAGAGCTACAAAATGGTATATCATACACTGCATTTTAGGAACAACGGGAAAGCAATTCTGCTTTGAAAGAGAATGAACTTGAAAACTCACTTTTAAGAAAATCACCTTTGAATGTTTTGGTATCTAGTGAAGAGCTCTTCTTTGTCTCCACCCATTCAGCATCAGCATCGTTCACACCCTCTCAAGCTTTAGCCCCACCCATCTCATTCAGCATCGTTCACGCCCTCTAAAGCTTTAGCTCCACCCATCTCATTCAGCATCGTTCACGCCCTCTAAAGCTTTAGCTCCACCCATCTCATTCAGCATCGTTCACGCCCTCTAAAGCTTTAGCTCCACCCATCTCGTTTCGCTCCCGGAGCCTCTGGCCGATGATTTGTTTACCTCTGGATATCATGAAAACAGCTCTGCTGGCAACACTTTCATTATTCAACAGATGTTGTACACACGTCACTTAATGTTAGCCAACGAGCCAGCTAATGAAAGCTAGTTAAACAACAATGAACAAATTGCCAACAATGCCTAACATTAGGCTCTAACTAGAAAAGCAAACAGCTCTTGGAAATGAAAAATATCCTCTGCCAGGATCCAGCCAGCTAACGTTAGCTAGCTAGCTAACAGTACACTTTAGCTTAAGACATAGTTAGCCAGCTAGGTAAACAACGTTTGAGATCATACACGTCACATAACATTAGCTAACGAGCCAGCTAACGTTAGCTAGTTTAAAAAAAATAAACAACGTGCCAACAATGCCACAGTGCTGAGAGCTAACCAACCAGGCCCAATGTTTGAATCCTGGTTTAGGAAGGCCACCAAAAATTCGGAGATTTCCATACCCAACTACAACATTTTCGGACAAGATAGAACTGCCAAAGGGGGAGGAGTTGCAATCTACTCCAGAGATTGACGGAACTTTGCAGGTTTACCTTCCAGGTCTGTGCCCAAACAGTTCGAGCTTCTAATTAAAAAAAAAAAATATCTCTAGAAATAAGTCTCTCACTGTTGCCACCTGTTATAGACCCCCCTCAGCTCCCAGCTGTGCCCTGGACACCATATGTGAATTGATTGCCCCATCTATCTTCAGAGTTCGTTCTGTTAGGTCACCTAAACTGGGATATGCTTAACCTGTTTTGCGTGCAAGCCCGACGTCGGTACACTTATGACAACAGCCAGCTCAAAGTGCAGGGCGCGAAATTCAAAAGATATATTTTTTTAATATTTAACATTCACACATTAACAAGTCCAATACAGCATATGAAAGGTACACATCTTGTGAATCCAGCCAACATGTCTGATTTTTAAAATGTTTTACAGGGAAGACAAAATATGTAAATCTATTAGCTAACCACGTTAGCAAAAGACACCACTTTTTTTACTCCAACAGTTTTTTACTCCATCAGTAGCTATCACAAATTCGACCAAATAAAGATATAAATAGCCACTAACCAAGAAACAACTTCATCAGATGACATTCTGATAACATATTTATTGTATAGCATATGTTTTGTTCGAAAAATGTGCATATTTCAGGTATAAATCATAGTTTACATTTCAGCTACAATCAGAAATTGCACCGAAAGCAGCCATAATATTTACAGACACCAACGTCAAATACCTAATTACTCATCATAAAACATTTCTGAAAAATACATAGTGTACAGCAATTGAAAGACAGTCATCTTGTGATTCCAGACAATATTTCCGATTTATTAAATGTTTTACAGCGAAAACAAAATGTAGCGTTATATTAGCGTAGCCACAATAGCCAGAAACACTTGGACGCCCACGACCAGTTCACATGCATGACAGATATTAGAAATAGCATCATAAAATGTTTCTTACTTTTGGTGATCTTCCGTCAGAATGTTGGACAAGGTGTCCTTTGTCCAGAACAGTCGTTGTTTAGATCTGGAACGGCAAATTTCCCTCTTCATTTAGCATGGGCACTTGCCAGGTGGCACGGATCTCTCCAACGTCAACAAAGTCAGAGAACGGAACACGACAAAACTCCCGAAAAAATTTCAATAATCTGATTAAACTATATTGAAAAAACATACTTTACGATGATATGGTCACATGTATCAAATAAAATCCGAGCCGGAGATAGTTGTCGTCCATAACGGCAGCTAAACAGAAGGCAATCCCACTGTCCAACTGGCGCTGCCAAGAGTACCGGAAATGAGGGACACGTCATACAAAGAGCTTGTATTCCAATTCAGATGAAGATAAACACGAAATTTCTTCTCTCCCAGCCTCTTGACATCCAGAGGAAGGTCTATGAAGTGTACGTAGACTCTTACGTATCATGCCCATGTATAGGCAGGAAGTTGAACAGAGCATCGATTTCAGACATTCCACTTCCTGGTCAGGAAATGTGCTGCAGAACGAGTTCTGTTTCACTCAGATAAATAATTCAAACGGTTTTAGAAACTAGAGAGTGTTTTCTATCCAATAGTAATAATAATATGCATATTGTACGAGCAAGAATTGAGTACGAGGCCGTTTGAAATGGGCATCTTTTACCTGGCTACTCAATACTGCCCCTTGCAGCCATAAGAAGTTAACACCCCGGCAGTCCTACAATCTAAGCTAGATGCCCTCAATCTCACACAAATTATAAAGGAACCCACCAGGTACAACTCTAAATCCGTAAACATGGGCACCCTCATAGATGTTATCCTGACCAACTTGCCCTCCAAATATACCTCTGCTGTTTTCAATCAGGATCTCAGCGATCACTGCCTCATTGCCTGCATCTGCTATGGGTCCGCGTTCAAACAACCACCCCGCATCACTGTCAAACGCTCCCTAAAACACTTCTGCGAGCAGGCCTTTCTAATCGACCTGGCCCGGGTATCCTGGCCCGGGTATATTGACCTCATCCCGTCAGTAGGGGATGCCTGGTTGTTCTTTAAAAGTAATTTCCTCACCATCTTAATTCTCAATAGGGGGGCGCTATTTTCACTTTGTAAAAAATCGTGCCCAAATTAAACGGCCTCGTACTCTATTCTAGCTCGTACAATATGCATATTATTATTACTATTGGATAGAAAACACTCTCAAGTTTCTAAAACCATTTGAATTATATCTGTGAGTAAAACAGAACTCATTTTGCAGCAAACTTCCTGACAGGAAGTGAAAAATCTGAAATCGAGGCTCTGTTCCAGGGCCTTCCTATTAATTTGCCTGAAATCTATGGATATACATGCACTGCATACGCCTTCCACTAGATGTCAGCAGGCAGTGAGAGGTGGAATGGGGTGTCTAGCTTGATCTGAGGCCGAACAAGAGCTTTTGGAATGACGTGTCTGGAAATTTCATTGTCTTCGAAGGCGCGAGAAGGAACCCCAGATTGCCTTCTGAAAAGCTTTCGGTATACACGTTAGATATCTCCGGCTCTGATTTTATTTGATAGATGTGATTAAAACATCATAAAGTAGTTTTTTTCAACTGAGTTATATCAGTTTATTGAACGTTTATTGCGAGTTTTGGAATTTTCTTTTCTTTGCGTCATGTGAAGTTGGGCACGTTTGCGCCACATGGCTAGCTATGGTTGCTAATTCGACAGGCGAAGAGGACATTCTAAAACCAAACAACGATTATTCTGGACAAAGGACTCCTTGTACAAGATTCTGATGGAAGCTCAGCAAAAGTAGGAACCATTTATGATGTTATTTCGTATTTCTGTGGAAAATGTTTAGTCATATTTTCCGCACTTATTGCGGGCGCTGTCTCGCTATAACGTAAGCTGTATGTCGTACAAAGTTATTTAAAAAAATCTAACACAGCGGTTGCATTAAGAACTAGTGTATCTTTCATTTGCTGTACAACATGTATTTTTTAGTAAAGTTTATGATGAGTTATTTGATTAGATTAGGTGACTGTCCAAAATATCTCCGGATAATTTTGTGCATTTTGACTACGTATTCACATTGTAAAACCACAATTTGTACCGCTAAATATGCACATTTTCGAACAAAACATATATGTATTGTGTAACATGATGTTATAGGACTGTCATCTGATGAAGTTTGTCAAGGTTAGTGAATAATTTTATATCTTTTGCTGTTTTTTTGCGATCGCTACCTTTGCGGTGAATGAATGCGGTTGTGTGGTTGGCTATCGTGGTAAGCTAATATAATGCTATATTGTGTTTTCGCTGTAAAACACTTAAAAAATCTGAAATATTCTCTCACAGTGGCATCAGTTTTGTCACCAAAGCCCCTTATATCACCCACCACTGCGACCTGTATGCTCTAGTTGGCTGGCCCTTGCTACATATCCGTCGCCAGACCCACTGGCTCCAGGTCATCTATAAGTCTCTGCTAGGTAAAGCTCCGCCTTATCTCAGCTCACTGGTCACGATAACAACACCCGCCCGTAGCACGCGCTCCAGCAGGTATATCTCACTGGTCATCCCCAAAGCCAACACCTCCTTTGGCCACCTTTCCTTCCAGTTCTCTGCTGCCAATGACTGGAACGAATTGCAAAAATCTTTGAAGCTGGAGACTTATATTTCCCTCACTAACTTTAAACATCAGCTATCTGAGCAGCTAACCGATCGCTGCAGCTGTACATAGCCCATCTGTAAATAGCCCACCCAATCTAACTTCCTCATCCCCATATTGTTTTCATTTACTTTTCTGCTCTTTTGCACAACATTATTTCTACTTGCACATCATCATCTGCTCATCTATCACTCCAGTGTTAATTTGCTAAATTGTAATTACTTCGCTACTATGGCCTATTTATTGCCTTACCTCCTCACGCCATTTGCACACACTGTATATAGAATTTACCCTGTATATAGACTTAACCCTTTACCCTTGTGTGGTGTTCATGTTTTTGTTATTCACCCGATATTCCCGAGTATGATGGACCCACAACATTATATATTTTTATAACAATACAGCCATAACATAAAAATACTTAATTTTTTAGATGTTGACTTATATCATTTACAAGCAATATAGACAGCATACATGGTTAATATAGACAGCATGGTTAATATAGACAGCATGGTTAATATAGACAGCATGGTTAATATAGACAGCATGGTTAATATAGACAGCATGGTTAATATAGACAGCATGGTTAATATAGACAGCATACATGGTTAATATAGACAGCATACATGGTTAATATAGACAGCATGGTTAATATAGACAGCATGGTTAATATAGACAGTATACAG
The DNA here is from genome assembly GCF_016432855.1 of Salvelinus namaycush. Taxonomy (NCBI): domain Eukaryota; kingdom Metazoa; phylum Chordata; class Actinopteri; order Salmoniformes; family Salmonidae; genus Salvelinus; species Salvelinus namaycush. The sequence continues at coordinate 17,024 of NW_024058093.1, forward strand.
TATACATGGTTAATATAGACAGTATACATGGTTAATATAGACAGCATGGTTAATATAGACAGCATGGTTAATATAGACAGTATACAGTATACATGGTTAATATAGACAGTATACATGGTTAATATAGACTATATACATGGTTAATATAGACAGTATACATGGTTAATATATACAGTATACATGGTTAATATAGACAGTATACATGGTTAATATAGACAGTATACATGGTTAATATAGACAGTATACATGGTTAATATAGACAGCATACATGGTTAATATAGACAGTATACATGGTTAATATAGACAGCATACATGGTTAATATTTGCCGTTTACCTCTGCTCGTTTATCAATAAAAGCTCTATTTTTTTAAATAAATAAATTATTTATCTTTAACAAATATAAATTAAACAAAGTTTTCATCACTATCGATGTTTATTGCTTTGAACTGAACAAATTGGAAGGACAAAATTGTACAT
>NW_024058093.1:22500-40000 GCF_016432855.1 Salvelinus namaycush
GGTGTGTAGTCATAAAAACTCAAAAAGTGGGGGTGTGGCAATTATTTTCTCAAAAGGTTTTTTGCCTTTGTCATATAAGGTTGAAGAGGTAGTTAATTAAAGTTAGATCGAGGTGTGAAAACATCACTATGTGTTTAGTAAATGTATATGCCCCAGTAGCGGCAGTCGAGAGGTTAATTAAAGGTAGAGCGAGGTGTGAAAACATCACTATGTGTTTAGTAAATGTATATGCCCCAGTAGCGGCAGTCGAGAGGTTAATTAAAGGTAGAGCGAGGTGTGAAAACATCACTATGTGTTTAGTAAATGTATATGCCCCAGTAGCGGCAGTCGAGAGGTTAATTAAAGGTAGAGCGAGGTGTGAAAACATCACTATGTGTTTAGTAAATGTATATGCCCCAGTAGCGGCAGTCGAGAGGTTAATTAAAGGTAGAGCGAGGTGGGAAAACATCACTATGTGTTTAGTAAATGTATATGCCCCAGTAGCGGCAGTCGAGAGGGAATGTTTTTAAAAGCCATTATCAAATACCGTTGAGAAATGTAACACTGAGGATTATATATTTCTTGCTGGGGATTTTAACTGTACAGTCAATGATTTGGACAGAAACCACTAAGAACCTCATATAGCCTCAATGACTTTAAAAAAAAAAACACCTTATTGAACTGTGTGATATTTGGAGGTGCCAACATGGAGGCAGGAGATAGTACACATGGGTCCATGTGAGAGAGAACACCATTTCTCTGGCAAGGTTAGACATGTTTTATTGCTTTGAGCGTCAATCTCAGGTCTGTCAGTGAGTGCGAACCCCAATGGGATGTTCTGATCATTGTTTAGTAACAGAGGGGGTGTACATTAACGCTGTAAAATCCAGAACTGGCTTTTTAATTTAACTTCATTGAATGATACTCACTTCAGGAAATGTTTATGTTTTTTTTCTGGTAGAGTTGGAGATCTGAAAAGGACAGTTTTGTATCTCTTCAACAGTGGTGGGATATGGGGAAAATTCAACAATTCTGTAATCAATGCGCGATGAATGTCCCAAGAGATATCACCAGATCATGAACGCCCGAGAGTCTGAGATAGTGAAACTCCTGACGTTAGTTGAGACCACAGGAGATCAAGGCCATACTCAGGCCCTCAAGAAAAAACAAGTTGCATTGACAGACCTGCTGGGTATCAGAGCCCAGGGGGCATTGACAGACCTGCTGGGTATCAGAGCCCAGGGGGCATTGACAGACCTGCTGGGTATCAGAGCCCAGGGGGCATTGACAGACCTGCTGGGTGTCAGAGCCCAGGGGGCATTGGCAGACCTGCTGGGTATCAGAGCCCAGGGGGCATTGGCAGACCTGCTGGGTATCAGAGCCCAGGGGGCATTGACAGACCTGCTGGGTATCAGAGCCCAGGGGGCATTGGCAGACCTGCTGGGTATCAGAGCCCACGGGGCATTGACAGACCTGCTGGGTATCAGAGCACAGGGGGCATTGGCAGACCTGCTGGGTGTCAGAGCCCAGGGGGCATTGGCAGACCTGCTGGGTATCATAGCCCAGGTGGCATTGGCAGACCTGCTGAGTATCAGAGCACAGGGGGCATTGGCAGACCTGCTGGGTGTCAGAGCCCAGGGGGCATTGGCAGACCTGCTGGGTATCAGAGCCCAGGGGGCATTGGCAGACCTGCTGGGTATCAGAGCACAGGGGGCATTGGCAGACCTGCTGGGTGTCAGAGCCCAGGGGGCATTGGCAGACCTGCTGGGTATCAGAGCCCAGGGGGCATTGGCAGACCTGCTGGGTATCAGAGCCCACGGGGCATTGGCAGACCTGCTGGGTATCAGAGCCCAGGGGGCATTGGCAGACCTGCTGGGTATCAGAGCACAGGGGGCATTGGTGAGAAGTACGTTTACGGGATTCTCTGAAATGGCTGCCTCATCAAAAAATGTCTTTGTTTTAGAGAAAAAGAATGAACAAATAAGAAAAATTAATTGCCTCAAATCACTGCATTAAAAGGCATGGAAAAGGGAAGGGCACCGGTCACTGATGGGCTTCCCGTTGACTTTTTAAAGTATTTTTGGGCTATGTTGGGAGAGGATTGGTTAGCAGGAGTTAACGATAGTTTGACCGGAGGGTTACTACCGATAAGCTGCAGGAGGGCTGTCCACACCCTACTGCCAAAAAAGGGTGACCCTGTGGAGGTAAAGAACTGGAGGCCGGTGGCCTGTGTACTGATTATAAGATCCTGTCCAAGGCTTTGTCCACCAGGCTGAGGGAGGTGATGTGGCACATCATACACACGGACCAGTCCTACTGTGTTCTGTTAGGATTTATGTTTATGCACTATAGGCTGTTAGCATATTGGTTGAAGGTGAATGATGTTTTGTTGCACACACACACACAATACAGAGGGGGGTAGGTGTGTAAGGACTGACCACCACAGGCCATAAAAGCTGTGGACAGTCTGGAGAGGGGAGGGGTGCATCACTCTGGGCCAACCAGGAGTTTAGAATACTGGACAATACCATATTAGGAACTGTTTCAGTGAATAATCGAGGGGGACACAGGATGGAGCTGCTCTACCCAACAACCAGATGTGGAGAAGGAAAACGCCAAGGGGCTTGGACAAGTTTGGGGGCCCACAAAGGAGGAGCAAGAGTATGAACCATGCTAAACCTCTACTATGATAGGCCAACTGGACAAGTTGAGAGTAAAAGTGTCATAGTATAAAACTACTATTTTGAGTACATTCCACAGTTCTCTGATCTACCCTGCGCGGAGATCCAGTGAACCCGTATATACGAAAATTGCATTTACCATTTATCGTTTGAGTTTAATTAAAATACTTAAAATATATTCGGTGACTATGAATCACATTTTGTCCTGATGCCAGATTTGAACTGACGCAAATCTCTTTCAGTTCCCGGCAGGCAGATAGGGGATAACATTTCCCTGATTCCTGTTTTTTTTGGACGTCTCTAGGGCTATTGGGTTGGATGCTGGTCTAAATTCAATTGATCAGGAAAAGGCATTTGAACGAGTTGAACGTCAATACCTATGACGCACCTTTGAGGCTTTTGGTTTCAGCTCTGGTTTTATTGCCGTTATCAGGGTGATATATGGTGACATTGAAAGTGTATTGAAAGTTAACGGTGGCATGAGTGTTCCTTTTAAAGTGTGTAGAGGTATTAGGCAGGGGTGTTCGTTGTTGGGAATGTTATATGCCATCGCTATAGAGCCACTACTAAATAGCATTAGATGTCGCGTAGAAGTCACAGGATATTCCTCCTAGTCATCTCTCAGCCTATACTGATGATGGAGTTATTTTAGTGAAAAATAAAGCCGAGGTGGATAGTTTGAGTCTCATGGTTGATCGGTTTAGTGGAATATCCTCTGCAAAGGTAAACTGGGAAAAAGTTGTACTTTGCATATTGGGAAATGGTCTGGAGGGATCATGTCTTTGCCAGGGGGGCTGGAATGGTGTAAGGGAGGTTTTAAGTATCTTCGAGTGTACCCAGGAGACAAGGGGACTAAAATGGAATGGGGTGGTTGAAATGGTGGAAGGGAGGATGAGGAAATGGAATTGGTTGGTATCTCGTATGTCATATAGGGGGCACACTGTTATTGTTAACCATCTGGCCTTCTGGCTAAGATACAGGTGATTATTGTAGATTTATTTTGGGATAAATATCATTGGGTTCCACAAAGTGTTTTGTATTCGTCCAAAGAGGAATACAACTGCAGCTGTTCCACAAGGTCTTGTACATCTGGCTAGTAGGGCTGCTGCTTTCCGGTTCCAGTTTATTCAAAGGTTGCTTTATGGACCGGAATATGTTGCTTGGAGAGAGGTGGCAGGTCTTGTATTACAGCAGGTAGGGGGATTAGGTTTAAAGAAGGCTTTATTTTTGGTTGATAGTAGCCAGATTTCTAGGGAGGGAGTACCTCTGTTTAACCTCTAACACCTCCCAAACCCGGATCCGGGATCCCCCCCATCAAAAAAGCTGACTAGCATAGCCTAGCCTAAAGCCACAGGGATATCATATAATAAAATGTTCATGAAATCACAAGTCCAAGACACCAAATGAAAGATACACATCTTGTGAATCCAGCCATCATTTCTGATTTTTAAAATGTTTTACAGGGAAGACACAATATGTAAATCTATTAGCTAACCACGTTAGCAAAAGACACCACTTTTTTTACTCCACCAGTTTTTTACTCCATCAGTAGCTATCACAAATTCGACCAAATAAAGATATAAATAGCCACTAACCAAGAAACAACTTCATCAGATGACAGTCTGATAACATATTTATTGTATAGCATATGTTTTGTTAGAAAAATGTGCATATTTCAGGTATAAATCATAGTTTACCATTGCAGCCACCATCACAACTCTCACCAAAGCGACTAGAATAACTACAGAGACCATCGTGTATTAGCTAATTACTCATCATAAAACATTTCTTAAAAATACACAGCGTACAGCAGATGAAAGACACAGATCTTGTGAATCCAGCCAATATTTCAGATTTTCTAAGTGTTTTACAGCGAAAACACAATATAGCGTTATATTAGCTTACCACAATAGCAAACATCACAACAGCATTGATTCAAGGCAAAAATAGCGATAACGTATAAACCACCAAAATATATTAATTTTTTCACTAACCTTCTCAGAATTCTTCAGATGACAGTCCTATAACATCATATTACATACTGCATATAAAGGGTCGTTAAACTATGGTTGAACTGACCCAACTTAGCCCTGAGGTGTTTAGATAAGGCTGTGGGTAACTTTTTAGGTCTTCCATTATCTTGAGTTGTCTGCTAAAGTGGTAATAAATTATAGTGAGCCTTCAGGATAATTGATTATATTATGTGTCATGTGTGTGTCCTGTGAAGTTAGAATGAACTTTTGAACCTGTTTTCTATTTGTCAGGACAATGAGACTTATTCTGTAACCTATGACGTCATATCTTGTATATAAACCTGTGTTTATGATCAAATGGCAGCGTGCTCCGAGAATAAACACTATTATCTAATTTTAATAAGACTGTATCCTGTCTATTTTATGTTAATAAGTATCTTACAAATTCTTATAAATAGACAGATTGAATTTAATTAATGAGTATATTGGAGGAATTATTTAATTCCACTAACAATTGGTCCTTCGAGCCGGATTTCCAAACTTTGGCTGTGTCATCCGAAGATATTAGCCGAAAACCGTGCACGGGCGGGTCTAGACCCGTTATTTAAAGTCCTGGCCTCTGAATTGAGGTTATATATATCTGAGGTCGACAGAGACGGTGACGGAATCAAACCGGCATTGCTTTTCCCAGTCTGCAAGACGAAGGTAAATAGTCTTTATTCTCGAATGTGGGGGGTATGATGTAAGTTATCTTTGATTTTAAGTTCTAAACGTGTTTAGCATTTATCAATAATAGTAGCTTCGGATATTCCAAACATATTGTGGGTTACTTGTATGACCAAAATACAAGGATGGGTGTTATAGGTCCGAAAAGACCTATGGTAGGTGCATTACTGGAAAAAAAATATTGGCCTTAAATGATCCGGGCCTTGCAAGCCGTTGAGGATTATTTAAGGAGGATATAGTAAGTGTTGTTAGATAGGACGGTCGTTTTGTACAAATAGGACAGCCATTAATTCAAAAGACATACCTAAATAAAGTTTTAACTTAAATAGTCTATCTGTCTATGGGAAGTAGTCTGACTATGAAAAATAGCGGATAGATATATTAAAACAGGTGAGGATATATTAGGCTTGGTGAGAAGGCAGGGTAATCCTAGGCGAACGGAATAACTGATCCTATTCAATACTGAAAGTGATAATATCCAAAAGAGTGGGAGGGAAACTTAATATAGCGAAGTGAGATTGGATAAATACAACCAGAGTTTGACCAGGGAAGTGTGTCCCCTGGGTAATAACTGATAGGTTAAAGTGAGATCTAATGTCCGATCGATAACAACGCTATAGATAAAGTTTCCAGGGAAGAGAATCATTTAAATTCATACACATAGATTATAACTAGGTAACGGTAAAACGCACATAACATAGAAATATATTCACCTAGATTGTGAGAGCGGTAGGAAGTGGTAACACACACATAGAGAAATAAATGAATAAATAGAAAGACATAGATAGGTGATAAATACCATAACTACTAGTAAAGGCAAGGATTTATCAAACATGGGTAGTAAATCCTCCAAGGAGGTCCCGGTATTAACGGGAGACCAGCGTTTTAGGGAACTGAAAGATAAGAGGAATTTAGAATTCTGTCCAATGGAGTAAGTATTATGGATTTGATGGTGGGCTAAATGTTGAAAAACTAGAATTGCTTATCAAACAGATACATAAGGAGTGTGGTGAGGATGAGAAGAAGCAGAATAAACAGGGGTTATACACAGCTAGAGTCTGGCTTTCGGAAGCTAGGAAAAGAGTAGAGGGTAGTAACAGAAAGAAATCTAAAGAGAGCCAAGATACGCTGCACTCCGCTCCCACAGATGAAAAAGTTAGCCGAATGGGCGGGGGTGAGGGTAACAAACTATATCCTTCGCTAGGATACCAAAAATACAGAGGTAATCCTGTTGATGAAATAGTGGTTGTGAGAATACGGCTGCAGGAGCTACCCGCAATATCACCACCCATATATGTGAAGCCTGCTGGAGCCGAGGAAGGAATAATAGGGTGAGTCAAAAGAAAAATAGAAAATGTTTTAATTGTAATGAAACTGGACATTTCGCCCGGGAGTGTAACACTCCCTGCAAACATTGTGACAGGATTGGACACAATCACCGAGATTGTAATTTAACTAAGGGAAAGGTAAGGCGCGACAATCGGGTGAAAAAAGAGAGAGTCAGTAACGACGAAAGCGAGATTAATGAGAAATCCTACAATGCTTGTATCTTTAAACTAGGGCTATTTTCCTGAGAATTGCCGATAGTTGCGTGTCTTGATTCTATGAATACAGACAATTGTAAGATAGGTTTATTTGCGGAGAGTCTTGGTTTCCCAAATAGCATTTGTGGTTCGGTGGTAAAATTCTTGACTGCAACGCAGGAGGTCGGGGTTCAGTTCCTGGTAAATGCTTTGACTAAAATCAGAGTTTTTGATTGTAATTAAACTATTTGTATGTTTTGCCTAGAAAGTTATAGTTGCTAGTGTTTGTTTAAGATATAAATTGAACTATTTTAATGGATTGTTTAGGTTAAATTGAGTGACTGATTTATCAAAATATAAATAAATAAAATAACGAAACAAATTTCGATGCAAGACGATGTCTGTTGCCTAAATTCTATGTTTGAATAATGTATTGGGAATATGGTCGTAATTAAAGTGCTGAATCAAGAGATAGTTACTAAATTCTAATGAATTCTAAAATAATAATGAAGAGAGAATTAATTGTATGGTGATAACGCAAAACTGCGTCGTTACGTTGAATACACATTTACGTTACTCAAATTAATTTGAAAGTAGTTTAGGGACAGACTCCCACTCTTTTCTGTACTTCTGGCAGTACAATTTTGATTGAGAGATGTTGTAAGTTCTGATTCAACAGATGTGATAAATTAGGTTTGGTTTATCGAACCCGTACTACTGTTGCTGCAGACAGCCAACAATTATTTACAATTCATTGAAAGTCGTTGCGGCTTGGGTCTGGGTTGAGCGCCTGTTGATGACATCACTCACAAGGCACTTTTGTCGCTACGGCAATGATGTTGTGACTGGGGTGTGGCAGAGAAAAGTGTTTGTGTCATTTAGAAGGAAAATGCGTCCATTATTGTTTTGAGTCACTTTTCAGAAGTTGATAAACATTTCCAGATACATTTTTAAAAGTAGCTGTAAATCGTCAGGGTAGTTAGGAAAGATGCTAAAAACTAGCAACAGATTCGCTAGGAGGGCATCATTGATTTATGGTGTTTATTGGACTATATTTGGCTGTGAGAGGGAGATCTGAATGTCTGAATCGTAAAACATAGTGATAATGGATTCTGATGGTTATTGATTATAAACATTGTATTCTGGTGTGTTTAAGTAGGATTCCTTCTTCCGGGACGGATGGAAGTTATCTAAAATATGTAAGTTGAAGGAGCCATGGGAAAATACATTTACATTTTTATTAAATACCTGGGATTAAATTACTGATTTCTTACACTGAGAAATGTACGACATTTGCGACAGAGGAAAAAAGTAATACGGTTAGATAATAAATATCAGGTTAATTGCATCTAAGGCTAACATGTTCACTTAAGTAGGCATATACATTGACGTTGTTTAAAACTTTTGATTAATGATTTGAGGTAAAGAGGAATTATCATTAGGTTTGGTTAATAGTTTACTTTTGAGTTTCTGAATCGATGTAGCACAGTGAATGCTAGTTAGGCGTTTGGTGTTTTTCCTGGGAGAGTGCGAGTTTTATTGTCTCTTGAATGTTTCCTGGGACTATTATCTTGGGGAGAGATTGATATTGAGATTGAGGAGTGAGATTGAGGCCATAAACGACCAAATTGGAAAGGGCCTGAAAGGTTTTTGTTTTTTCATTAAGGTTTGCAAATATACACACATAAAACATTTGTTAGGACTATTTGTTTTAGTGCAAAGGTATTTTAAAGGGGCATGCTCACATATGGAGTTTTATGAGTTTTTATTTTCTGAGTTTTAATTACACAAGTGAATTTTTTGATTTTAAGGATAAAGGGTTCTTTAAAATGTCTAGGAACATGACTATACAAGGGTGGTATAACCTTTGACCTTTATCATGGCTGTCTCTTGATGTCTGATCAGCTTCAGGGGAGGGCCATGAAGATAATGCATTTGTGTTCATTTGGGATACTAGTTTTGAGGTAAATTAATTGGCTATTATTGATTTGATATTACAACAGGAAAAATCTCCTTTGTCATCAATAATAAATGAGGGAAGATATGATACATTGAGGTTTGGACAGGAGATATTTTAAGCCAATAGGGCAGGAAAATACATAAGCATTAAAATTATTTATGAGAAGAAATACGTTTTAGTTCTTAGGAGTGGTAATTTACTGTGGATAAAGTATCCACACTGTAAAACATATATTAATTATTTATGAGACTGAGTTTAAGGTTAACCAATGTTATTATTTAATAAAAAACAGTGGACTCCTGGGGGAGAGAGCTTATTAGTAAAGAAAGGATTTGATATGGTTACCATTTGTTTTGGCCATTAGAAGATTTTTATTTAAATTGTATTAAAATTGACAGGGGTATATGGCATATGTGATGATTTAGGATTATTGATAGGATGGAGATAGGTTGATTAAGGTTATGTAAGGACTTTAGAGATTGACACTATAAGACATGTTGGTTTTTTTTAAATCCATGATTTTAGATAAAGCCAAAACAGTGAGACATTTAGTTAATATTTGGATGGAACACATAGTTGTTATTGACTATTATGAGAAAAAGGCAGACAGAGGGGTCTGCCACGCACGGTTGAGATCTTGAAGGTTTGAGAGCAGAGTGGAGAGGGGGGACCAGGACATGAGTAAGGTAGGCTGTGAAAGATAGGTGAGAAAAGGGATACGGTTTAAATCAATAAATATATATATATTTAAGAACATATATAAGCAGCACAGATACCTTTTAAAGTAGATAAGTCACTTGACAGAGACTTGGAAAAGGATAGATATGAATGGACGCCCAAGGGAGAATTGGGCAGAGCCAGGTAACAAAGGGGGGATGGGTAAGTTGTGGTCTAGGATAGGATGTGGCCTATTGGATGATAAACTAATAAATAAAAAAATTCTAGCTAAACAAGCAGATATAGAAATAGAAAGAAGTATTGTTGATTACATGAAAAGGTTGTTTGTTTAACCAAACCTGTATGTGCAAGATTTTATGCACTACAGGTGAATTACAGGTGAAGTCACTCAATCCAGTCCCTGAGGCCTGTTGGGGGGACCATACCAAGACTCCTGGTAACAGCTAGCTGAAAGAGCTACCCGGATTCATATCACACTGCGGGAGGGTAAGACACATTGACACTGTCGAACAAGCACAGTGTCCGAGAGGAGAACTGGAATTAACAGAATTCCGGGGGCCATCTCTCGGATGAAGATTTCCTTTTCCCCGTCATTCCATCCCTGTGTTTGTTCATAGAAGTGAAAGTGTGTCTGGCTTCTTGCTGATGATGTTTTCTCTGGGAGAGGGTGGGGCTTTATAGGTGGGCGGTCCATCCTGAGCTGTTTAATTGTGGGAGCAGTGTTCCTGATACACCATGAACCCCGAGAAGGCCAAAGAGGGTAGCTAGTTAGAGAATGAGGATTTTTTTTGTATTAACCAAGCATAAGAGATCACTTGATCTGGATTGACAGGAAGTTAGAGTAGAGATTGGGAAGGATGTCTCTGTGGAGTTCTATGTAGACCAAATGGGGTCTCTGACTCTTTGGCAGTTAGGACTAAGAGCAGCCATTGTGGAAGGCATCTATGAAAGTCCCTGTGTAGTTCATGGAAACAGGTTATAGCTCACATCATGAGGGCTACATAAATCTACATACCCAGTATGGAAGATGGAGAGTAGTGAAAGTAAGGGTTTCAGTTGACAACCTAGTGCCATTCCGAGTACGAGAAGTTAGAGCAGATGATAGTCAGCCAGAATACAAGCAGAGCCTCAGACAAAGCAGATACTGACCGTAGAGTTGTCCAGAGCCAAGGGCCGATGTGGATGGTTCAGATGAAAGATTTTAAGGAAGTGATTGAGGTGGAAACTGTTATGGCGATTCTAACCTATGGTTAGAATTGTTTCAATATAAAGCCAGATCTATGGCGAAAGAATAATGCTAGGCATGCCTCAGCAAATCCTCAGTTCATAACCATTTCCTTTCCATTTGATGGAATTGCTACACCCATGGAATGGCCTGTATGATAAAGCGGTTCAAGAAGGCAGGAAGCTGAACTATGACAGTTGCATTGATCTGTGATATGTGTCCCCAGGTGCCGATTACATCCAGATTTTCTCTTTCACAGTGACAGGATTTTATGGATCGCTACATAACACACGGATGGGAAGTAGGGGAAGTCAGTACATGCAATAGGACTGAGTATGTTACAACCGAGAAGACAATGAGGGACCTGACTGGCAGATGAAAAGGTTTAGAGTGTGGAGGTATGAAGCTGTGACCTAACCTGCCTACCAATTGGAACGGTAGTTGTGCACTAGTGCAGTTAGGCATGCTCTTTACCCTTACTCAGATCCAATTCAAAGCGAGGAATTAGATCTTAGCAGGATTAGAGTCAAGTATTTTCTAGTGGTCCACTCTCAATAAGAATGTGGACTAGATCAATTATACCAGAGAAGTAATGAATGGCTTGGCAGAATAGAACAGAATCGTGTTAGATATGTTATTGGCAGAAAAGGGTGGGGTTTGTGTGTTATTCGGGTCGATGTGCTGTACGTTTATCCCAAATAACACAGCACCGGATGGATCAGTGACCAAGGCCTTGGCAGGTTTAACCACCCTAGCTCACGAGTTGGCAATGACCTCAGGGGTGGATACTTCTCTGACTAATTGGTTTAACAGTATGTTTGGGAAATGGAAAAATGTCATGATTACTGTGTTATGGGCTACCTTCTCCTGTGTGACTGTGTTAGTTTTGTGCGGATGTGGTTTGATTCCGTGTGTGAAAGTTCTCATTTCCAGGATTCTGGAGAAATCGATGACACAACAGATGATGAAGTACGGATCAATTCTAAGCTCTGACCAGTGGAAGGATGAATGTATGGGGCCGGATCTAGTGGAGAACGATTCCGGATCTTTTAATTATGAGGAACCGAGATTGGATGAAACTGTATTTGACGTTTAGAGAATTTAGACAGTTACATGTTTCAATGTATAGACTGTTTCTTTAATGAAGATTGTAACGAAAATCCTAAATAGAGTTATGTTTCTGATGAAGGTTAGAACAGTCATTGATGTTGATGGAGTGTAAATACATGTATTGGATTGATTTTATTCTTGTATAACATTTATGTTTCTATATGATATTTGATATGTAGCTATGAATTGTTTTGTTATTTAGGGTGGATTGTTAGGAATTTTGTTAATAAATAGTTAAAACAAATTCTAGCTTTAGATAAAACTATAACTAATTGAACTCTGCATGCCTGGTGAAAAGAGATTTGTGTTGTGGGTCATAAAATAAGCAGAAAGGGTCGTTAAACTATGGTTGAACTGACCCAACTTAGCCCTGAGGTGTTTAGATAAGGCTGTGGGTAACTTTTTAGGTCTTCCATTATCTTGAGTTGTCTGCTAAAGTGGTAATAAATTATAGTGAGCCTTCAGGATAATTGATTATATTATGTGTCATGTGTGTGTCCTGTGAAGTTAGAATGAACTTTTGAACCTGTTTTCTATTTGTCAGGACAATGAGACTTATTCTGTAACCTATGACGTCATATCTTGTATATAAACCTGTGTTTATGATCAAATGGCAGCGTGCTCCGAGAATAAACACTATTATCTAATTTTAATAAGACTGTATCCTGTCTATTTTATGTTAATAAGTATCTTACAAATTCTTATAAATAGACAGATTGAATTTAATTAATGAGTATATTGGAGGAATTATTTAATTCCACTAACAATCAGAATCTTGGGAAAGGTGTCCTTTGTCCAAAAGAATCGTTGCTAGGTTGGAGAACGTCCTCTTCCACGTTGCAATTAGCAGTAAACATTAGCATGAGAGAGAGAGATACCCAACCCCCTAGAACGCCAGGAAATGAAATACCCGAAAATCGCAATATACTGACGGTTTAAAATAACAACATTATGATGTCTTTAACACCTATATCGAATAAAAACAGAGCCGGATATATCTAAGAGCTAAAACAGGAGCTTCTAGCACGACATGCCAAGATCCTCCCTGCGTCAGAGCGAAGAGTCAAAAGAGGGGACACCTCATTTCCAAGCAATTTATAAACTTTCAGATCTGCCTAGAGACTCCATTTCAAGTCCCTCTATTCGCTGACACCCAGGGGAATGCGTATGCAGTGCATCTCAACCAATAGAGGACAGGCAAATTAATAAACTGTTCTGGGAACAGCGAGCAGATTTCAGCATTTTCAAATCCTCATAGGAAAATTGCTCTAAGTCCAGTTCTGTTTCACTCACAGACATAATTCAAACGGTTTTAGAAACTAGAGTGTTTTCTATCCAATAGTAATAATAATATGCATATTGTACGAGCAAGAATTGAGTACGAGGCAGTTTAATTTGGGCACTATTTTTTACAATGGGGAAACAGCGCCCCCATATTGACAAGAAGTTAACAGAGGCACTCTTAGGGTTTGGAGTGTAATGAAGGTGTCCAGACGCACTATAATGGAGTCAGTGCATTGGCTGCTGGAGGAACCTATGGTGTTTGGGGCAAGACTGGATTCTACAACTACAGCTGTTCCACATTTCTCCAAGATTCAGGTGAAGGGCAAAATCATCACCCTAAAACAGTTAATGGACATGGCTGGGCCCACCTTAATGATGAAGTGTTAACCCTAAAACAGTTAATGGACATGGCTGGGCCCACCTTAATGGATGAAGTGTTAACCCTAAAACAGTTAATGGACATGGCTGGGCCCACCTTAATGATGAAGTGTTAACCCTAAAACAGTTAATGGACATGGCTTGGCCCACCTTAATGGATGAAGTGTTAACCCTAAAACAGTTAATGGACATGGCTGGGCCCACCTTAATGGATGAAGTGTTAACCCTAAAACAGTTAATGGACATGGCTGGGCCCACCTTAATGGATGAAGGACGGGTGGCTGAACATCTGGAAGTGAGGTCGGAAAAGATTGTCAGACAACTGCTGGGAAGCTGCAGAAAGACTTTGTCAGCAGAAGAGGGGATTACGCTCAACAGACAACAAGGTAGAAGATGAAAACATCTCATTTCCAAGACTAGGGATTAAACCCAATATCTCATTTCCAAGACTAGGGATTAAACCCAATATCTCATTTCCAAGACTAGGGATTAAACCCAATATCTCATTTCCAAGACTAGGGATTAAACCCAATATCCCATTTCCAAGACTAGGGATTAAACCCAATATCTCATTTCCAAGACTAGGGATTAAACCCAATATCTCATTTCCAAGACTAGGGATTAAACCCAATATCTCATTTCCAAGACTAGGGATTAAACCCAATATCTCATTTCCAAGACTAGGGATTAAACCCAATATCTCATTTCCAAGACTAGGGATTAAACCCAATATCTCATTTCCAAGACTAGGGATTAAACCCAATATCTCATTTCCAAGACTAGGGATTAAACCCAATATCTCATTTCCAAGACTAGGGATTAAACCCAATATCTCATTTCCAAGACTAGGGATTAAACCCAATATCTCATTTCCAAGACTAGGGATTAAACCCAATATCTCATTTCCAAGACTAGGGATTAAACCCAATATCTCATTTCCAAGACTAGGGATTAAACCCAATATCTCATTTCCAAGACTAGGGATTAAACCCAATATCTCATTTCCAAGACTAGGGATTAAACCCAATATCTCATTTCCAAGACTAGGGATTAAACCCAATATCTCATTTCCAAGACTAGGGATTAAACCCAATATCTCATTTCCAAGACTAGGGATTAAACCCAATATCTCATTTCCAAGACTAGGGATTAAACCCAATATCTCATTTCCAAGACTAGGGATTAAACCCAATATCTCATTTCCAAGACTAGGGATTAAACCCAATATCTCATTTCCAAGACTAGGGATTAAACCCAATATCTCATTTCCAAGACTAGGGATTAAACCCAATATCTCATTTCCAAGACTAGGGATTAAACCCAATATCTCATTTCCAAGACTAGGGATTAAACCCAATATCTCATTTCCAAGACTAGGGATTAAACCCAATATCTCATTTCCAAGACTAGGGATTAAACCCAATATCTCATTTCCAAGACTAGGGATTAAACCCAATATCTCATTTCCAAGACTAGGGATTAAACCCAATATCTCATTTCCAAGACTAGGGATTAAACCCAATATCTCATTTCCAAGACTAGGGATTAAACCCAACATCTCATTTCCAAGACTAGGGATTAAACCCAATATCTCATTTCCAAGACTAGGGATTAAACCCAACATCTCATTTCCAAGACTAGGGATTAAACCCAATATCTCATTTCCAAGACTAGGGATTAAACCCAATATCTCATTTCCAAGACTAGGGATTAAACCCAATATCTCATTTCCAAGACTAGGGATTAAACCCAACATCTCATTTCCAAGACTAGGGATTAAACCCAATATCTCATTTCCAAGACTAGGGATTAAACCCAACATCTCATTTCCAAGACTAGGGATTAAACCCAATATCTCATTTCCAAGACTAGGGATTAAACCCAATATCTCATTTCCAAGACTAGGGATTAAACCCAATATCTCATTTCCAAGACTAGGGATTAAACCCAATATCTCATTTCCAAGACTAGGGATTAAACCCAATATCTCATTTCCAAGACTAGGGATTAAACCCAATATCTCATTTCCAAGACTAGGGATTAAACCCAATATCTAATTTCCAAGACTAGGGATTAAACCCAATATCTCATTTCCAAGACTAGGGATTAAACCCAATATCCCATTTCCAAGACTAGGGATTAAACCCAATATCTCATTTCCAAGACTAGGGATTAAACCCAATATCTCAAAGTCAGAAAGAAAGGTGTTATTACTGGATTTGAGAGGGTTGGAAGAGGTGAATGGGAAGGATTTGTATAGGGGGTTTGTCAAGGTTTTGAATAAAAGATACATTGAAAAATAGATAAGGCACTTCTTGGAGGGTAAAACTGGGCCTTGATGACAAGGTAAAGCCAGCATGGAGAACACTGTACAAGCCACCGTTACTAAAGGGTACTGGAATATGTAATGGGGGGTGATACATGGCATCATTGCAGTTAATGCTTTTGTTTCTGTTATTAACTCAGATGTTGGAGGTGGATGTCCTTTTTGTAATGTAAGAGAAACAATTTTAACTGTTTTATGGCGTGTGAGAGGATAAAACCTCTCTTTGAAATACTAGAGTCTTTGATTACAGCTGTAGGGGAGATTTTCAAAAACACAATTTATATTTTGGGGTTTCAATATAGTAAGCAACAGAAAAGAAAATGGCAACTGTTAAATGTTATTTTGGGACAAAATGTCAATTTGTCTGAGTAGGAAACATAAGATAGACACAGGCAGGATGTAAGAAGTGTTTTTTAGGGATTAGTCAAAGTGAGAATAAAAGTGGATTTTGAGTTCTTCTTGGCTTTAAAAGAGCTCCCATTGTTTGAGGAGAAGCTTACGAAGGTTTTGTGGAGGAAGGGAAACAATTTTTTGTTGTTTAAATAAGTTGAATGTAAATGCTTTTTTATATAATTATTATATTTTTTTATTATAATTTTTTATTTAAGTGTGACACATTTGTTGTTAAAT
Source organism: Salvelinus namaycush (assembly GCF_016432855.1). Taxonomy (NCBI): domain Eukaryota; kingdom Metazoa; phylum Chordata; class Actinopteri; order Salmoniformes; family Salmonidae; genus Salvelinus; species Salvelinus namaycush. Next base: position 38,974 of record NW_024058093.1, read on the forward strand.
TTCTGAAAAGGCACAGTGTGCCATTTTTTGTATTAATGCTTGAGTTTAAAAGAAAGGTTTTACAAAAACTCAAATCTCTCTCTCTGAAGTTGACATACACCTTAGCCAAATACATTCCAACTCAGTTTTTCACAATTCCTGACATATTATCTGAGTAAAAATTCCCTGTCTTAGGTCAGTTAGGATCACCGCTTTATTTTAATAATGTGAAATGTCAGAATAATATCAGAGAACTATTTATTTCAGCTTTTATTTCTTTCATCACATTTCCAGCGGGTCAGAAGATTACATACACTCAATTAGTATTGGGTAGCATTGCCTTTAAATTGTTTAACTTGGGTCAAACGTTTCGGGTAGCCTTTCACAAGTTTCCCACAATAAGTTGTGTGAATTTAGGCCCATTCCTCCTGACAGAGCTGGTGTAACTGAGTCAGGTTTGTAGGCCTCCTTGCTCGCACACGCCTTTTCAGTTATGCCCACAAATTGTCTAAGGGATTGAGGTCAGGGTTTTGTGATGCCCACTCCAATACCTTGACTTTGTTGTCCTTAAGCCATTTTGCCACAACTTTGGAAGTTTGCTTGGGGTCATTGTCCATTTGGAAGACCCATTTGCGACCAAGCTTTAACTTCCTGACTGATGTCTTGAGATGTTGCTTCAATATATCCACATAATTCTCCTGCCTCATGATTCCATCTATTTTGTGAAGTGCACCAGTCCCTCCTGCAGCAAAGCACCCCCACAACATGATGCTGTCACCCCGTGCTTTACGGTTGGGATGGTGTTCTTCGGCTTGCAAGCCACCCCCTTTTTCCTCCAAACATAATGATGGTAATTATGTCCAAAGGTTCCATTTTTGTTTCATCAGACCAGAGGACATTTCTCCTTAAAGTACGATCTTTGACCTCTGTGCAGTTGCAAACCGTAGTCTGGCTTTTTTATGGCGGTTTTGGAGCAGTGGCTTCTTCCTTGCTGAGCAGCCTTTCAGGTTACGTCGAAATAGAACTCGTTTTACTGTGGATAGAGATA
>NW_024058093.1:45000-68231 GCF_016432855.1 Salvelinus namaycush
TCAATGCCATACAACACTCCTTCCGAGGCCTCCAACTGCTCTTAAATGCAAGTAAAACTAAATGCATGCTCTTCAACTGATCACTGCCCGCACCTGCCCGCCCGACTAGCATCACTACTCTGGACGGTTCTGACTTAGAATATGTGGACAACTACAAATACCTAGGTGTCTGGTTAGACTGTAAACTCTCCTTCCAGACTCACATCAAACATCTCCAATACAAAATTAAGTCTAGAATCGGCTTCCTATTTCACAACAAAGCCTCCTCCACTCATGCTGCCAAACATACCCTCGTAAAACTGACTATCCTACCGATCCTTGACTTCGGCGATGTCATTTACAAAATAGCCTCCAACACTCTACTCAGCAAACTGGATGTAATCTATCACAGCGCCATCTTTTTTGTCACCAAAGCCCCATATACTACCCACCACTGCGACCTGCATGCTCTCGTTGGGGGGCCCTCGCTTCATATTCGTTGCCAAACCCACTGGCTCCAGGTCATCTATAAGTCCGTGCTAGGTAAAGCCCTGCCTTATCTCAGCTCACTGGTCACCATAGCAGCACCCACCCGTAGCACGCACTCCAGCAGGTATATTTCATAGGTCACCCCCAAAGCCAACTACTCCTTTGGCCGCCTTTCCTTCCAGTTCTCTTCTGCCAATGACTGGAACGAATTGCAAAAATCACTGAAGCTGGAGATTCATATCTCCCTCACTAGCTTTAACTTTTTATGGCAGTATTGAGTAGCTTGGATGAAAAGAAGGTGCCCAGAATAAACTGCCTGCTACTCAGGCCCAGAAGCTAAGATATGCATATTATTAGTAGATTTGGATAGAAAACACTCTGAAGTTTCTAAAACTGTTTTAAATGATGTCTGTGAGTATAACAGAACTCATATGGCAGGCAAAAACCTGAGAAGAAATCCAACCAGGAATTGGGAAATCTGAGGTTTGTAGGTTTGCCTATCCAATATACAGTGTCTATGGGGTCATATTGCACTTCCCAAGGCTTATACTAGATGTCAACAGTCTTTAGAACCTTGTTTCAGGCTTCTACTGTGAAGGAGGGGGAAATGGGAGCTGTTTGAGTTAGGGCTCTGGCAGAGTGCCACGAGCTCACTCAGGCGCGCCCCCGTGAGATTCCATCGCATTTCTACAGACAAAGGAATTCTCTGGTTGAAACATTATTAAAGATATATGTTAAAAACATCCTAAAGATTGATTCTATACATCGTTTGACATGTTTCTACGAACTGTAACGGAACTGTTTCACTTTTCATCTGGCCTGCGCGTCATCAATTTTGGGTTTTGGAACTAAACACGCGAACAAAAAGGAGGTATTTGGACATAAATTATGGACTTTATCGAACAAACAAACATTTATTGTGGAACTGGGATTCCTGGGAGTGCATTCTGATGAAGATCATCAAAGGTAAGTGAATATTTATCAATCTATTTCTGACTTCTGTTGACTCCAACATGGCGGATATCTTTATGGCTAGTTTTGGGCTCTGAGCGCCGTACTCAGATTATAGCATGGTGTGCTATTTCCGTAAAGTTTTTTGGAAACCTGACAGCGGTTGCATTTAGGAGAAAGTTATCTAAAGTTCCATGTGTAATACTTGTATCTTTTATCAATGTTTATTATGAGTGTTTCTGTAAATTGATGTGGCTTTCTGCAAAAACACCAGATGTTTTGGAGGCAAAACATTACTGAACATAACGCGCCAATGTAAACTAAGATTTTTGGATATAAATATGAACTTTACCGAACAAAACATACATGTGTATTGTGTAACTTGAAGTCCTATGAGTGTCATCTGATGAAGATCATCAAAGGTTAGTGATTCATTTTATCTCTATTTCTGCTTTTTTTGACTCCTTTCTTTGGCTGGAAAAATGTCTGTGTTTTTTTGTGACTAGGTACTGACCTAACATAATCAGACATTGTGCTTTCGTCGTAAAGCCTTTGTGAAACCGGACACTGTGGTGGGATTAATAACAAGTTTAGCTTTAAAATGGTGTGAAATACTTGTATGTTTGAGGAATTTTAATTATGAGATTTCTGTTGTTTGAATTTGGCGCCCTGCACTTTCACTGGCTGTTGTCAAGTCGATCCTGTTAACGGGATCTTAGCCCGTCTCAGCAATACGAGGTTTTTAAGAACCAGCTGTCAGAGCAGCACCTGTACCTGTACATAGCCTATCTGTAAATATCCCACCCAACTACCTCATTCCCATATTGTTATATCTTATTTTGCTCTTTTGCACCCCAGTATCTCCACTTGCACATTCATCTTCTGCACATCTATCACTCCAGTGTTTAATTACTAAATTGTAATTATTTCACCACTATGGCCTATTTATTGCCTTACCTCCATAATCTTACCTAATTTGCACACACTGTATGTTTATCCCATGTGTAACTCTGTGTTGTTTGTGTTGCACAGCTATGCTTTATCTTGGCCAGGTCGCAGTTAAATAAAGGTGATATAAAATAATACATTAATAAACATAATAAGTATTATAACATAAAGATAAATATAATTATCTTTAGCCCTGATATGAAGGGTTTGATTCCAAAATGTGACAAAATTCAATGTTTAGCTTTTTTTTTGTGTGTGTGTTTCTCATTCAAAATGAGAAATGTATGAATTATTGCTGTTATCAACGTTTTTAAACATATACTTTATATGTGTTGTTTGGTTTTTTGTTGCTGAAAGAGATTTCTTCACTTGTTTCATACCAAAACGTGCTCTATCCAGAGTCATGTGGTTAGAGAGTAGGGACAGTGAGGTGTCACGTGTTTAGAGAGTAGGGGCAGTGGGGTGTCACGTGTGCTCCCTCTCCGGCCGCTAGGTCACCAGTCTGCTCGTCATGGCACACACCTGTCACCTTCGGAACGCGTAATTGCACATATGGCACTCACCTGGACTCCATCACCTGTACTCCATCACCTGTACTCCATTACCTGGACTCCATCACCTGGACTCCATCACCTGCTCTCCATCACCTGCTCTCATCACCTGGACTCCATCACCTGCTCTCATCACCTGCTCTCATCACCTGGAGTCCATCACCTGCTCTCATCACCTGGACTCCATCACATGGACTCCATCACGTGGACTCAATTACCTGGACTCCATCACCTGCTCTCATCACCTGGAGTCCATCACCTGCTCTCATCACCTGGACTCCATCACCTGGACTCCATCACCTGGACTCCATCACCTGGACTCCATCACCTGGACTCCATCACCTGCTCTCATCACCTGGACTCCATCACCTGGACTCAATTACCTGCTCTCATCACCTTCTCTCATCACCTGGACTCCATCACCTCCATCACCTTAGAGAGTAGGGACAGTGAGGTGTCACGTGTGCTCCCTCTCCGGCCGCTAGGTCACCAGTCTGCTCGTCATGGCACACCCCTGTCACCTTCGGAACGCGTAATTGCACATATGGCACTCACCTGGACTCCATCACCTGTACTCCATCACCTGTACTCCATCACCTGGACTCCATTACCTGGACTCCATCACCTGGACTCCATCACCTGGACTCAATTACCTGGACTCAATCACCTGGACTCCATCACCTGGACTCCATCACCTGGACTCCATCACCTAGACTCCATCACCTGGACTCCATCACCTGGACTCAATTACCTGCTCTCATCACCTGGACTCAATCACCTGGACTCCATCACCTGGACTCCATCACCTGGACTCCATCACCTGGACTCAATCACCTGGACTCCATCACCTGGACTCCATCACCTGGACTCCATCACCTGGACTCAATCACCTGGACTCAATCACCTGGACTCCATCACCTGGACTCCATCACCTGGACTCCATCACCTGGACTCAATTACCTGCTCTCATCACCTGGACTCAATCACCTGGACTCCATCACCTGGACTCCATCACCTGGACTCCATCACCTGGACTCCATTACCTGGACTCCATCACCTGGACTCCATCACCTGCTCTCCATCACCTGCTCTCATCACCTGCTCTCATCACCTGGACTCCATCACCTGTTCTCATCACCTGGACTCCATCACCTGGACTCCATCACCTGCTCTCATCACCTGGACTCCATCACATGGACTCCATCACGTGGACTCAATTACCTGGACTCCATCACCTGCTCTCATCACCTGGAGTCCATCACCTGCTCTCATCACCTGGACTCCATCACCTGGACTCCATCACCTGGACTCCATCACCTGGACTCCATCACCTGCTCTCATCACCTGGACTCCATCACCTGGACTCAATTACCTGCTCTCATCACCTTCTCTCATCACCTGGACTCCATCATCTCCATCACCTTAGAGAGTAGGGACAGTGAGGTGTCACGTGTGCTCCCTCTCCGGCCGCTAGGTCACCAGTCTGCTCGTCATGGCACACACCTGTCACCTTCGGAACGCGTAATTGCACATATGGCACTCACCTGGACTCCATCACCTGTACTCCATCACCTGTACTCCATCACCTGGACTCCATTACCTGGACTCCATCACCTGGACTCCATCACCTGGACTCAATTACCTGGACTCAATCACCTGGACTCCATCACCTGGACTCCATCACCTGGACTCCATCACCTGGACTCCATCACCTAGACTCCATCACCTAGACTCCATCACCTGGACTCAATTACCTGCTCTCATCACCTGGACTCAATCACCTGGACTCCATCACCTGGACTCCATCACCTAGACTCCATCACCTGGACTCCATCACCTGGACTCAATTACCTGCTCTCATCACCTGGACTCAATCACCTGGACTCCATCACCTGGACTCCATCACCTGGACTCCATCACCTGGACTCAATTACCTGGACTCCATCACCTGGACTCCATCACCTGGACTCCATCACCTGGACTCAATTACCTGCTCTCATCACCTGGACTCAATCACCTGGACTCCATCACCTGGACTCCATCACCTGGACTCCATCACCTGGACTCAATCACCTGGACTCAATCACCTGGACTCCATCACCTGGACTCCATCACCTGGACTCCGTCAACCGGGACTCCATCACCTGTTCTCATCACCTGGACTCCATCACCTGGACTCCATCACCTGGACTCCATCACCTGGACTCCATCACCTGGACTCAATTACCTGCTCTCTTCACCTGGACTCCATCACCTGGACTCCATTACCTGCTCTCATCACCTGGACTCCATCAACTGCTCTCATCACCTGGACTCCATCACCTGGACCCCATCACCTGCTCTCATCACCTGGACTCCATCACCTGCTCTCATCACCTGGACCCCATCACCTGTTCTCATCACCTGGACTCCATCACCTGGACTCCATCACCTGCTCTCATCACCTGGACTCCATCACCTGGACTCCATCACCTGGACTCCATCACCTGGACTCCATCACCTGGACCCCATCACCTGCTCTCATCACCTGGACTCCATCACCTGTTCTCCATCACCTGGACTCCATCACCTGGACTCAATTACCTGCTCTCATCACCTGGACTCCATCACCTGCTCTCATCACCTGGACCCCATCACCTGCTCTCATCACCTGGACTCCATCACCTGTTCTCATCACCTGTTCTCATCACCTGGACTCCATCACCTGGACTCCATCACCTGGACTCCATCACCTGGACTCAATTACCTGCTCTCATCACCTTCTCTCATCACCTGGACTCAATTACCTGCTCTGTAATTGTCACTCCATTTAGTTCCTTTCCCAGTCGTCATTGTATCATGTCGGTGCACTGGTTGTGTTACGTGTTTGTTTCATTTATTAATTAAATGTTTTCACTCCCTGAACTTGCTTCCCGACTCACGGTGTACATCGTTACAGACACTCACCAAAGGGAAGAATCAGGGATTTTTTTGTCGTTGTTTGATTTATGTTTTGGAGGCGTTATCCGGGTGTCTGGGCCGGAGCTACCTGGGAGGCCTCAGCATGTTTGTCGGATTGCCATTCCTCGGTGAGTTCGACGGGTTCTCGTGCCTCGACCGAGGCAACAGGGGAGGTCTCAGCCGGGTCATCAGGCTCTCACGCATCAGCCGGTTTATCAGGTTTCTGGGCCTCAGTGGAGGCGACCGGTCCGTTCCTGATCCCCGGGATCAACCGTGTGGTTTGCGTCCTTCAGGATGGAGCCGAAAGCACCAGGGGAGGGGGTACTGTATGCTCTTTCTCCGGCGCTCTAGGTTGCCATGCTCTCGCGCCTCAGCTGGATCGTCAGGTTTCCTGCGCCTCGGCAGAGGTGACCGGTCCGCTCCTGTTACCCGGGATCTTCATTTTGGTAAGTGTCCCGCGGCAGGGGCCGCGCGTCGGGGAGGGGGTACTGTCATGTTCATTTCATTCCCAGTTCTAGCTAATAGATACAGAATATTTATTTTTTAAATATTAAACCTAGTCTATGTATCCCAATGTGTTTAGAGTGCTTATTTGCAGTAGAGAATAGTCTGATAAACGTTATAAGTAAGGCACAGGGAGTTTAAAATGTTTTAAAAACCTATAGTGTTTATCAAAAGCAAATACACTAATTAGGAACACTAATTAGTGTATTTGCTTTTTTCCAGATCCTTACCAAATATTCTCATGAACTAATAATCATCTATATTCATATTCAACTAATCACCATCTACAGATAAGCCTGGTGTGGTGGAGATTTCTGAGGAGCCAGGTCTTATTTCAAAGACCTTCCATGATGCCCAAACACAGTGGTCAGATCCAGCAATGGAGGACCACACCTACTCCATAGGACCTACCATTACATGTGGCATGACAACCTCACCAGCCCCTGAGAGGTCACTGTCTGTTGAAGATGTTTCATTGAAAGATGATAGACTGCTGTACACAGGGATTCCACGACTAGAATTCAACACTTTTGTTGTGTCTTGCTTACAAGGTTTTTCCCCCACCACATCAACAATGCCGGTTGTAGACCAAATTCTGTTGACACTAATGAAACTTAGACACAACTTTGTTATAGCTGATTTAGCAAGATGCTTCAAAAGGTCACCCCGGGGTCAGTAAAACAATGATCTTCTGGAAAGATGTCATTGCTGAGCACACCATGGTTCTCATTCCACGGCTGCCTCGTGAGATGATAAAGGCTACTATGCCACAGTTTTTTTTAAGGATAATTTTTCAAACACAACTTTGTTATTGACTGCACAGAAGGATACAAATGTGGGCTCAAGAACTGAATCTTACAGTCACTACTATGCCAGTAATACTGTAAAATATACTGTTGCAACTGCTCCATCAGGAATGAGCCGTTCCCCCGCCACTCTCCCTTCGCGCTGATGGTCGAAGACGGCCCGGAAGCGACGGGTGAGCTCCTCGAAGTGGTACAACGCCGCGGCATCTTCTCCCCACACAACGTTTTGCCCGACGAGGGCAGACAATCTCTCCCTTCCCGAGGGAGCTGGGTGCACAGTGGCCAGGTAGAGGTCCAGTTGTAGCAGGAATCCCTGGCACTGTACCGCCGTCCCATCATACTCCCTGGGAAGGGAGAGACGTATCCCACTGGGACTGGCTCCGGACGGGACGGGTAGAGGTAACCCCGGTTGCGCTGGTCGAGGCACTGGAGAGACTTCCTGTCTCTCCCAGCGGTCCATAGTCTGGACAACGTGATCCATCATGGCACCAAGATGATGTAACATGGCCGAATGTTCCTGGACGCGCTCCTCGACTCCTCTAACCGGGGTACCTGCTCCTGCTGACTCCATAGTTGGGTGTGTAATTCTGTTAGGGGTGTGTAAGTGAGGTGAAGTCAGGTGCAGGAGAGCAGAGTAGAGTAAACAGGCGCACATTTATTCCGGTCAAAGAAATAGGCACAACATGACATCTAAGTGCCCCAAAAACACGGAACATGAATAAAAAAGTAAAGCGCTTGAACATACACCATAAACAATAAACAATTACACACAAAGACATGATGGGGAGGACTAAATACATGTAGATTGATTGGGGAATGAAAAGTCCTGACCCCCCCCCCCCCCCTTGACGCGTGGCTCCAGCGGTGCACCGACAGTGAAATTCCCGCAGCAGTTCGGGGTCCAAAACATCCGCAACCGGAACCCAACACCTCTCCTCCGGACCGTACCCCTCCCTCTCCACGAGGTACTGAAGGCCCCCTGTAAGTTCCTGTTATATCTGTTCCTGTTATGTCTGTTCCTGTTATATCTGTTCCTGTTATGTATGTTCCTGTTATGTCTGTTCCTGTTATGTCTGTTCCTGTTATATCTGTTCCTGTTATGTCTGTTCCTGTTATGTCTGTTCCTGTTATGTCTGTTCCTGTTATGTCTGTTCCTGTTATATCTGTTCCTGTTATATCTGTTCCTGTTATGTATGTTCCTGTTATGTCTGTTCCTGTTATGTCTGTTCCTGTTATGTCTATTCCTGTTATATCTGTTCCTGTTATATCTGTTCCTGTTATATCTGTTCCTGTTATGTCTGTTCCTGTTATGTCTGTTCCTGTTATATCTGTTCCTGTTGGAGCCTGTTATGTCTGTTCCTGTTATATCTGTTCCTGTTATGTCTGTTCCTGTTATGTCTGTTCCTGTTATATCTGTTCCTGTTATGTCTGTTCCTGTTATGTCTGTTCCTGTTATATCTGTTCCTGTTATGTCTGTTCCTGTTATATCTGTTCCTGTTATATCTGTTCCTGTTATGTCTGTTCCTGTTATGTCTGTTCCTGTTATGTCTGTTCCTGTTATATCTGTTCCTGTTGGAGCCTGTTATGTCTGTTCCTGTTATGTCTGTTCCTGTTATATCTGTTCCTGTTATGTATGTTCCTGTTATGTCTGTTCCTGTTATGTCTGTTCCTGTTATATCTGTTCCTGTTATGTCTGTTCCTGTTATATCTGTCCCTGTTATGTATGTTCCTGTTATATCTGTTCCTGTTATATCTGTTCCTGTTATGTCTGTTCCTGTTATATCTGTTCCTGTTATGTATGTTCCTGTTATGTCTGTTCCTGTTATGTCTGTTCCTGTTATATCTGTTCCTGTTATGTCTGTTCCTGTTATATCTGTCCCTGTTATGTATGTTCCTGTTAGAGCCTGTTATGTATGTTCCTGTTATGTATGTTCCTGTTATGTCTGTTCCTCGTATGTCTGTTCCTGTTAGAGCCTGTTATGTCTGTTCCTGTTATGTCTGTTCCTGTTAGAGCCTGTGATACATTTACCTGTTATGTCTGTAACTGTAATAATTGTTCCTGTTATGTATGTTCCTGTTATGTCTGTTCCTGTTAGAGCCTGTTATGTCTGTTCCTGTTATGTCTGTTCCTGTTATGTCTGTTCCTGTTATGTCTGTTCCTGTTATATCTGTTCCTGTTATGTCTGTTCCTGTTATATCTGTCCCTGTTATGTATGTTCCTGTTAGAGCCTGTTATGTATGTTCCTGTTATGTCTGTTCCTGTTATGTCTGTTCCTGTTATGTCTGTTCCTGTTATATCTGTTCCTGTTATATCTGTTCCTGTTATGTCTGTTCCTGTTATATCTGTTCCTGTTATGTCTGTTCCTGTTATATCTGTTCCTGTTATGTCTGTTCCTGTTATGTCTGTTCCTGTTATGTCTATTCCTGTTATATCTGTTCCTGTTATATCTGTTCCTGTTATGTCTGTTCCTGTTATATCTGTTCCTGTTGGAGCCTGTTATGTCTGTTCCTGTTATATCTGTTCCTGTTATGTCTATTCCTGTTATGTCTGTTCCTGTTATGTCTGTTCCTGTTAGAGCCTGTGATATATGTTCCTGTTATGTCTGTTCCTGTTATGTCTGTTCCTGTTATATCTGTTCCTGTTATGTATGTTCCTGTTATATCTGTTCCTGTTATATCTGTTCCTGTTATGTCTGTTCCTGTTATGTCTGTTCCTGTTATGTCTGTTCCTGTTATATCTGTTCCTGTTGGAGCCTGTTATGTCTGTTCCTGTTATGTCTGTTCCTGTTATATCTGTTCCTGTTATGTCTGTTCCTGTTATGTCTGTTCCTGTTATGTCTGTTCCTGTTATGTCTGTTCCTGTTATATCTGTTCCTGTTGGAGCCTGTTATGTCTGTTCCTGTTATATCTGTTCCTGTTATATCTGTTCCTGTTATGTCTATTCCTGTTATATCTGTTCCTGTTATATCTGTTCCTGTTATGTCTGTTCCTGTTATATCTGTTCCTGTTATGTCTGTTCCTGTTATATCTGTTCCTGTTATGTCTGTTCCTGTTATGTCTGTTCCTGTTATGTCTGTTCCTGTTATGTCTGTTCCTGTTATATCTGTTCCTGTTATGTCTGTTCCTGTTATATCTGTTCTTGTTGGCCGAAAGAGGAATCTTTCTAAACCAGCTCATGGAAATGAGAGAGATCCAGTGGAAACACTAACACTAACTGGATGCAAACATAAGTCACCAAATAGTGTCCCGTGTCGCTCCAACAGTAAGACTCAATCCATCCATGACCGGCAAATTAATTGCGACATACTTTCAAGTCCTTACTAGTCCTTAAATCCTTCCCTAAAGTGTTCAGAATCAAACTCAAAAGAAGCTGCCCTTGATTTAGCCTAACGAAAAAAAAACTCATAAAATTGTTCCAAAATTTACTTAATTAAAATTAAATGCCTAAAAAAGGAAGCACACATTTCATTCGTTGTTCATCGTATGTGTGTGGGTTCTAGCCGTTTATCAAAATAATATATACTCCTTCTCAATCCACTTGCTTTTATTAATAAAACAAAATGTCTGCCATTTTTTTGGTGTGTGCAGTCTACCTATCAGGATATTCCTTCGATCAAGCTGCATTATGGGAAACATGACTTTTCCATGTCGATCCTTTCCTGGGTAAAAATACTATCCTACCGTTTCTCTCCCCAGGCTCGTAGCCATTTTGTTTTGTATTAATGCAGATGAACTTGATTTTACCTTTGAATGAGGCTCCTTAAAATAGTCTTAGCCGTGGTGAGCACAGTCCCCCAGGACAATGATTATCATTGGCAGATTTCCTGAGTCTTATTTATGTGTCTTAATGTGTCTTTGGCTGGGCTTTGTAACAGAGACACCTCTCAAGGCTGTTTTTAATGCTCCTCCCCTCAACTCCCCTCCCCTAACCTCTTCTATATCGCGTCTTTAATTCTCCTCTCCTCTCCCCTCCGTTTCCTTAATCCCTCTCCTCCCCTCAACTCCCCTCTCCTGTATCGCCCATATCGCCTCTTCTCTTCTCCTCTCATCTCCTCTCCTCTCCTCTCCTCTCCCCTTCCCTAACCTCTTCTCTCCTCTCCTGTATCGCCCATATCACCTCTTCTCTTCTCCTCTCATCTCCTCTCCGTTCCCCTAACCTCTTGCCTCCCCTCCGCTTCCCTAACCTCATCTCTTCTCTCCTGTATCGCCACATATCGCCTCCTCTCCTCTTCTATTCCCTTCTCCTCTCTTCTCCTCTCCCCTCTGTTCCCCTTCCCTCTCCTCTCCTGTCCTGTATAGTCCATATTGCCCCCTACTGTACTGTTTCCACTTCATTGTGTTATAAACCATCACAACTCTTCTCTAATGGCCCTGAACCTCTAGTCCTACCTCCTCTCCTGTACCGCCCATATCGCCTCTTCTCCTCTCTTCTCCTGTCCCCTCCCCTACCTCCTCTCCTGTCCTACCTCCTCTCCAGTCCTAGCTCCTCTCCTGTACCGCCCATATCGTCTCTTCTCCTCTCTTCTCCTCTCCCCTCCCCTACCTCCTCTCCAGTCCTACCTCCTCTCCTGTCCTACCTCCTCCCCTCCCCTACATCCTCTCCTTTCCTATCTCCTCTCCTGTCCTACCTCCTCCCCTCCCCTACATCCTCTCCTGTCCTACCTCCTCTCCTGTCCTACCTCCTCTCCAGTCCTTTATGCTCTGAGGTCAACCAGTTCCTTAATCATACACATGCTCACCAGCAGAAATACATGTTTGGAGACCTACTGCAGTGTAGACCACTCTCCAGTATCCTGGTTAGACATACTGCAGTGTAGACTACTCTCCAGTGTCCTGGTTGGAGACATACTGCAGTGTAGACTACTCTCCAGTGTCCTGGTTGGAGACATACTGCAGTGTAGACTACTCTCCAGTGTCCTGGTTGGAGACATACTGCAGTGTAGACTACTCTCCAGTGTCCTGGTTGGAGACATACTGCAGTGTAGACTACTCTCCAGTGTCCTGGTTGGAGACATACTGCAGTGTAGACTACTCTCCAGTGTCCTGGTTGGAGACATACTGCAGTGTAGACTACTCTCCAGTGTCCTGGTTGGACATACTGCAGTGTAAAACACTCTCCAGGATCCTGGTTGGAGACATACTGCAGTGTAGACCACTCTCCAGGATCCTGGTTAGAGACATACTGCAGTGTAGACCACTCTCCAGGATCCTGGTTGGAGACATACTGCAGTGTAGACCACTCTCCAGGATCCTGGTTAGAGACATACTGCAGTGTAGACCACTCTCCAGGATCCTGGTTGGAGGACATACTGCAGTGTAGACCACTCTCCAGGATGCTGGTTGGAGACATACTGCAGTGTAGACTACTCTCCAGTGTCCTGGTTGGAGACATACTGCAGTGTAGACTACTCTCCAGTGTCCTGGTTGGAGACATACTGCAGTGTAGACTACTCTCCAGGATGCTGGTTGGAGACATACTGCAGTGTAGACCACTCTCCAGGATCCTGGTTGGAGACATACTGCAGTGTAGACCACTCTCCAGGATCCTGGTTGGACATACTGCAGTGTAGACCACTCTCCAGGATCCTGGTTGGAGACATACTGCAGTGTAGACCACTCTCCAGGATCCTGGTTGGAGACATACTGCAGTGTAGACCACTCTCCAGGATCCTGGTTGGAGACATACTTCCAGGGTGTTTAGTTACTATACCTCTGGGCTGAGTGTTTAGTTACTATACCTCTGGGCTGAGTGTTTAGTTACTATACCTCTGGGCTGAGTGTTTAGTTACTATACCTCTGGGCTGAGTGTATAGTTACTATACCTCTGGGCTGAGTGTATAGTTACTATACCTCTGGGCTGAGTGTTTAGTTACTATACCTCTGGGCTGAGTGTGCTGTTACTATACCTCTGGGCTGAGTGTTTAGTTACTATACCTCTGGGCTGAGTGTGCTGTTACTATACCTCTGTGCTGAGTGTTTAGTTACTATACCTCTGGGCTGAGTGTGCTGTTACTATACCTCTGTGCTGAGTGTTTAGTTACTATAACTCTGGGCTGAGTGTGCTGTTACTATACCTCTGTGCTGAGTGTTTAGTTACTATGCCACTGAGCCGGAGTCCTTTGTCACTAGTTCAGAGTGTGGTGCGATCTGCCCAATACATCACCGGTGGCAAACTATCTGCCCTCCATGACACCTACAGCACCTGATGTCACAGGAAGGACAAAAGATCATCAAGGACATCAACCACCCGAGCCACTGCCTGTTCAACACGCTATCATCAGAAGGCGAGGTCAGTACAGGTGCATCAAAGCAGGGACCGAGAGACTGAAGAACAGCTTCTATCTCAAGGCCATCAGACTGCTAAACAGCCATCACTATCTCAGAGGGTGCTGCCTACATTGAGACACGGTCACTGGCCACTTTAATAAATATATCTGATTGAGGAACCGACTTGTCTTTAAAGAGTAATAATGTCAAATTTAGAAAATGTGTCTAGGTTCCAAAATCCCTGTCTGTCAAAGCGTGCACCTCTCTCACTCAGGGAGAGCAGGGTAGAGCTGGAGAGAGAGGTAGAGAGAGGTATAGCTGGAGAGAGAGGTAGAGAGAGGTAGAGAGAGGTAGAACTGGAGAGAGAGGTAGAACTGGAGAGAGAGGTAGAGAGATGTAGAACTACAGAGAGAGGTAGAACTGGAGAGAGAGGTAGAACTGGAGAGAGAGGTAGAACTGGAGAGAGAGGTAGAGAGAGGTAGAGAGAGGTAGAACTGGAGAGAGAGGTAGAACTGGAGAGAGAGGTAGAACTGGAGAGAGAGGTAGAGAGAGGTAGAGAGAGGTAGAACTGGAGAGAGAGGTAGAACTGGAGAGAAAGGTAGAGAGAGGTAGAGAGAGGTAGAACTACAGAGAGAGGTAGAACTGGAGAGAGAGGTAGAGAGAGGTAGAACTGGAGAGAGATGTAGAGAGAGGTAGAACTGGAGAGAGCTACATTGTACATATATTGTACATATATATATATATATACAGTATATACATATATCCCCCCAGTCACTGCAGCTCTAGATAACTTCCACACTGCTGAGGTTTATTTCACGCTCAACAGTTTCCTGTGTGTTTCAAGAACGGTCCACCATCCAAAGGACATCGGGCCAACTGGACACAACTCTGAGTCAACATGGGCCACCATCCCTGTGCACCGCTGAGGTTTAGGATCATAGAGACATTTTCAAAAATAGCCATTTTCCCCCCTTTAATATCACAGCAAATAATATTAGATGGACAAGGGGGGGTACCTTTTCCTCGATCAGCACTCTCAGCTCTGGGAAGATTTATGAAGACCCAGGTGCTCCTTGTGCTGTAGTTGGAAGGGTTTAGATAAGGAGGGATTCCCCTCAGGGGTTCAACTTCATTTTGACTTGTTTATGCTGCTGACGTCTCCACTGTGTCAAGTGTATCTGGCTGACACAGCAGTCAGTAGACATGAGCTGAGTCTCCACTGTGTCAAGTGTACCTGGCTGACACAGCAGTCAGTAGACATGAGCTGAGTCTCCACTGTGTCTGTATCTGGCTGACACAGCAGTCAGTAGACATGAGCTGAGTCTCCACTGTGTCTGTATCTGGTTGACACAGCAGTCAGTAGACATGAACTGAGTCTCCACTGTGTCTGTATCTGGTTGACACAGCAGTCAGTAGACATTAACTGAGTGTCCACTGTGTCTGTATCTGGCTGACACAGCAGTCAGTAGACATGAGCTGAGTCTCCACTGTGTCTGTATCTGGTTGACACAGCAGTCAGTAGACATGAACTGAGTCTCCACTGTGTCTGTATCTGGCTGACACAGCAGTCAGTAGACATGAACTGAGTCTCCACTGTGTCTGTATCTGGCTGACACAGCAGTCAGTAGACATGAGCTGAGTCTCCACTGTGTCTGTATCTGGTTGACACAGCAGTCAGTAGACATTAACTGAGTCTCCACTGTGT
Source organism: Salvelinus namaycush (assembly GCF_016432855.1). Classification (NCBI taxonomy): domain Eukaryota; kingdom Metazoa; phylum Chordata; class Actinopteri; order Salmoniformes; family Salmonidae; genus Salvelinus; species Salvelinus namaycush. The sequence goes on from NW_024058093.1 coordinate 60,141, forward strand.
CTGTATCTGGTTGACACAGCAGTCAGTAGACATTAACTGAGTGTCCACTGTGTCTGTATCTGGCTGACACAGCAGTCAGTAGACATGAACTGAGTCTCCACTGGAAAGAGGAACCATAGGAAATCAATGTAGCATTTTTGGTGTGTTTGGGCAAGTCTGTGGGTGTATTGGAGAGGGTGGTGAATATGACAAGGGTGGATCTGTCTGTTATCCGGGTGAAATAGTTTGTCACTAGACCGCACTGTAATTTCAAACAGAAGATAGTGAATCGTGTTGGTTCTGAATGCAGCGCTGCAGTAGCCAATGTCCTGTGAGAATCAGTGTGCGAATCAAGTGTTTTGGAGCTGCATGAGTGACACGTGACTTCTAGCCAATCCGTCGTAAGGTAGCACACTTTTGGTTCCGCCTCCACTTTGTCCGCTGGAATCTCCCCGCTGACGACCAGAACATTTTAGAACGCTGATGAATGATTCCACCTGAGAAACGAAGACAGACTTGTTTGAAAATAGCTTTAACATTGAATATTGTAATAATCTCGATAAATCATGAATGAACGAATGTCCACAACAGTTCTTAAAGTTCTCGAATGAAAACGATGTATTGAAGGCAAACTCTCACAGGATGCTGTCTAGGCCGTAAACCACGTCAAACAAAACTCTAAAGAAACAACACCGTTCTCATCCAGGACCCTGCAGGGCCCCACACAGTGACTGTCTAGCTTGGGGCTACAACCTTTCCTTCTCAGGGGGCTGTAGACCCAGATCAGATCCCCTACTGTATACCTTTCCTTCTCAGAGGGCTGTAGACCCAGATCAGATCCCCTACTGTATACCTTTCCTTCTCAGGGGGCTGAGGACTCAGATCAGCTCCCCTACTTTATACCTTTCCTTCTCAGAGGGCTGTAGACTCAGATCAGCTCCCCTACTGTATACCTTTCCTTCTCAGGGGGCTGAGGACTCAGATCAGCTCCCCTACTGTATACCTTTCCTTCTCAGGGGGCTGAGGACCCAGATCAGATCCCCTACTGTATACCTTTCCTTCTCAGGGGGCTGTAGACCCAGATCAGATCCCCTACTGTATACCTTTCCTTCTCAGGGGGCTGTAGACCCAGATCAGATCCCCTACTGTATACCTTTCCTTCTCAGGGGGCTGAGGACTCAGATCAGCTCCCCTACTGTATACCTTTCCTTCTCAGGGGGCTGAGGACTCAGATCAGCTCCCCTACTTTATACCTTTCCTTCTCAGGGGGCTGAGGACTCAGATCAGCTCCCCTACTGTATACCTTTCCTTCTCAGGGGGCTGAGGACTCAGATCAGCTCCCCTACTGTATACCTTTCCTTCTCAGGGGGCTGAGGACTCAGATCAGCTCCCCTACTTTATACCTTTCCTTCTCAGGGGGCTGAGGACCCAGATCAGCTCCCCTACTGTATACCTTTCCTTCTCAGGGGGCTGTAGACCCACAACAGGGGAAAATGAGGGCTGTCAGGGGGCTATCCGACACTGCATGAGCATCCCTTTGGTCGTGTGTGAGAGCACCGCCACCTATTTCAATGGTGGCATCTGCTGCTCCTCCATCCACTGTATCACTGGCTGTAGGTCTGTGTCCTCCTGCTGCTCCATCCACTGTATCACTGGCTGTAGGTCTGTGTCCTCCTGCTCCATCCACTGTATCACTGGCTGTAGGTCTGTGTCCTCCTGCTGCTCCATCCACTGTATCACTGGCTGTAGGTCTGTGTCCTGCTCCTCCATCCACTGTATCACTGGCTGTAGGTCTGTGTCCTGCTCCTCCATCCACTGTATCACTGGCTGTAGGTCTGTGTCCTGCTCCTCCATCCACTGTATCACTGGCTGTAGGTCTGTGTCCTGCTGCTCCTCCATCCACTGTATCACTGGCTGTAGGTCTGTGTCCTGCTCCTCCATCCACTGTATCACTGGCTGTAGGTCTGTGTCCTGCTCCTCCATCCACTGTATCACTGGCTGTAGGTCTGTGTCCTGCTGCTGCTCCATCCACTGTATCACTGGCTGTAGGTCTGTGTCCTGCTGCTCCTCCATCCACTGTATCACTGGCTGTAGGTCTGTGTCCTGCTGCTCCATCCACTGTATCACTGGCTGTAGGTCTGTGTCCTGCTGCTCCATCCACTGTATCACTGGCTGTAGGTCTGTGTCCTGCTGCTGCTCCATCCACTGTATCACTGGCTGTAGGTTTGTGTCCTGCTCCTCCATCCACTGTTTCACTGGCTGTAGGTCTGGGTCCTGCTCCTCCATCCACTGTATCACTGGCTGTAGGTCTGTGTCCTGCTGCTGCTCCATCCACTGTATCACTGGCTGTAGGTCTGTGTCCTTCTGCTGCTCCATCCACTGTATCACTGGCTGTAGGTCTGTGTCCTGCTGCTGCTCCATCCACTGTATCACTGGCTGTAGGTCTGTGTCCTGCTGCTCCTCCATCCACTGTATCACTGGCTGTAGGTCTGTGTCCTGTTGCTCCTCCATCCACTGTATCACTGGCTGTAGGTCTGTGTCCTGCTGCTGCTCCATTCACTGTATCACTGGCTGTAGGTTTGTGTCCTGCTCCTCCATCCACTGTATCACTGGCTGTAGGTCTGTGTCCTGCTGCTCTTCCAGTGAGGAGAACCAGGAGGACCCCCTAAGCAGATCAAGTGACTCATCGATGTGTGGTGTGGGGTATAAATCAATCCCGGTTACTGCATTCGGCCTCCTGTAGTCCACACAGAACCTGAGCTTGTACCCCCTCTTAGGAACCATGACGACTGGTGCTGCCCAGGGGCTGTCTGACGTCTGCATCTCCAACACATCTTTGTCTACCACCTAGTTGGTAGCCTCTCCTGCTCTTAAGAAAGTCCAACCTCAGGATACAGGAGTCCTGTACAGCTGCCACTCACACAGGATGACGCATTGTCCCGCTGCCTACTGTCAGAGTCATTATTCCCTTCCCTTTCATAGGTGTCAGCTGATCTGTGACTATGCAGAGCTGCACAGTTGTGGGCCCAAACTGAGTCCAATCTGGTACAATGTCCAGCCTCACCAGGGTAACTGTAGACCCAGTGACCACCAAGGCAGAGCCGGCCACCTCATCCACAGTGACAGGGATGTCACCAAAGCCCCCAACACAAGTCCGGCCCAGCGTAACAACAGGCGTGGAGTCTTGCTCCCCCGTCTGTGCCGATCCTCCTGGCGAATGGTGGGGTTTGGGAAAAACAGCCAGGGGTCTGCAGCGCCCAATCTATGCAGACTCTGAGCCCTTTCCCTGAGCTCTGGGAGATATGAGGGCCTGCACAGAGGGCCTGGCTGGACAAACCCCGAGCAGACCAAGGGGCCAGAGCGTGTGTTGAGTGCTGTCTCTGTGTTTAGTGCTGTCTCTGTGTTGAGTGCTGTCTCTGTGTTGAGTGCTGTCTCTGTGTTGAGTGCTGTCTCTGTGTTGAGTGCTGTCTCTGTGTTTAGTGCTGTCTCTGTGTTTAGTGCTGTCTCTGTGTTGAGTGCTGTCTCTGTGTTGAGTGCTGTCTCTGTGTTGAGTGCTGTCTCTGTGTTTAGTGCTGTCTGTGTGTTGAGTGCTGTCTCTGTGTTTAGTGCTGTCTCTGTGTTGAGTGCTGTCTCTGTGTTGAGTGCTGTCTCTGTGTTGAGTGCTGTCTCTGTGTTGAGTGCTGTCTCTGTGTTGAGTTTTGTCTCTGTGTTTAGTGCTGTCTCTGTGTTGAGTTTTGTCTCTGTGTTTAGTGCTGTCTCTGTGTTTAGTGCTGTCTCTGTGTTGAGTGCTGTCTCTGTGTTGAGTGCTGTCTCTGTGTTTAGTGCTGTCTGTGTGTTTAGTGCTGTCTCTGTGTTTAGTGCTGTCTCTGTGTTGAGTTTTGTCTCTGTGTTGAGTGCTGTCTCTGTGTTGAGTGCTGTCTCTGTGTTGAGTGCTGTCTCTGTGTTGAGTGCTGTCTCTGTGTTGAGTGCTGTCTCTGTGTTGAGTGCTGTCTCTGTGTTGAGTGCTGTCTCTGTGTTGAGTGCTGTCTCTGTGTTGAGTGCTGTCTCTGTGTTGAGTGCTGTCTCTGTGTTGAGTGCTGTCTCTGTGTTGAGTGCTGTCTCTGTGTTTAGTGCTGTCTCTGTGTTGAGTGCTGTCTCTGTGTTGAGTGCTGTCTCTGTGTTGAGTGCTGTCTCTGTGTTGAGTGCTGTCTCTGTGTTGAGTGCTGTCTGTGTGTTTAGTGCTGTCTCTGTGTTTAGTGCTGTCTCTGTGTTGAGTGCTGTCTCTGTGTTGAGTGCTGTCTCTGTGTTGAGTGCTGTCTCTGTGTTGAGTGCTGTCTCTGTGTTGAGTGCTGTCTCTGTGTTGAGTGCTGTCTCTGTGTTTAGTGCTGTCTCTGTGTTGAGTGCTGTCTCTGTGTTGAGTGCTGTCTCTGTGTTGAGTGCTGTCTCTGTGTTGAGTGCTGTCTCTGTGTTGAGTGCTGTCTCTGTGTTGAGTGCTGTCTCTGTGTTGAGTGCTGTCTGTGTGTTTAGTGCTGTCTCTGTGTTTAGTGCTGTCTCTGTGTTGAGTGCTGTCTCTGTGTTGAGTGCTGTCTCTGTGTTGAGTGCTGTCTCTGTGTTTAGTGCTGTCTCTGTGTTGAGTGCTGTCTCTGTGTTGAGTGCTGTCTCTGTGTTGAGTGCTGTCTCTGTGTTGAGTGCTGTCTCTGTGTTGAGTGCTGTCTCTGTGTTGAGTGCTGTCTCTGTGTTGAGTGCTGTCTCTGTGTTGAGTGCTGTCTCTGTGTTGAGTGCTGTCTCTGTGTTGAGTGCTGTCTGTGTGTTGAGTGCTGTCTCTGTGTTGAGTGCTGTCTCTGTGTTGAGTGCTGTCTCTGTGTTGAGTGCTGTCTCTGTGTTTAGTGCTGTCTCTGTGTTGAGTGCTGTCTCTGTGTTGAGTGCTGTCTCTGTGTTGAGTGCTGTCTCTGTGTTGAGTGCTGTCTCTGTGTTGAGTGCTGTCTCTGTGTTTAGTGCTGTCTCTGTGTTTAGTGCTGTCTCTGTGTTGAGTGCTGTCTATAGTACTACAGCACATTGAGTTTAATTTTCCCAGCCATCCATGCAGTTTTTTCCAGCTCTGGGCTGCTCTGCACCACAGCCCTCACAGTGTATCTCCAGACGCCCCACTGATGCCCCAGCACAATGTCCCTCTCCAAATCCATCTCCAAGGCTTTTTGTAATGACTCGGGATGTGCCAGCTGGGTCTGTGTGTGAAGTAATAGAGAGTGCATGTCTGAACTGGTCGCTTGCCAGCTCGCTCTGCACAGAAGGAGGCATGCAGGGCCGGTTGTTTAGGGCCCCCAGCTGCTAAAAAATATATCTATATATAATAGGAATTCATGCGGGGTCTCAACTTACTGTTGAGAGTAAAAATAGTAGAATAACAAGGTGCCATTTCTAAATGCATTTGTGCATCAGCAGTCTTTCTCTTGTTATGTCAGTCACTGACACTTTCTCAATTAACCACGTTTACAAATTGTAGCTTGGTAGTTAGTCTAGCCAGCTATCTAAACTTGTAGTAATCATGTCTGAATTTCGAGCGTGCACGCAGGGCTCATGCCCAGGAGCCCTGACCTCCAAGGGGGGCCCTAATCGATTATGTTAGTCCTTCTCACTCAGATATAATATTAACATGACAGAAGTCCTTCTCTCTCAGATATAATATTAACATGACAGAAGTCCTTCTCACTCAGATATAATATTAACATGACAGAAGTCCTTCTCACTCAGAGATAATATTAACATGACAGAAGTCCTTCTCACTCAGATATAATATTAATATGACAGAAGTCCTTCTCACTCAGATATAATATTAACATGACAGAAGTCCTTCTCACTCAGATATAATATTAACATGACAGAAGTCCTTCTCTCTCAGATATAATATTAACATGACAGAAGTCCTTCTCACTCAGATATAATATTAACATGACAGAAGTCCTTCTCACTCAGATATAATATTAACATGACAGAAGTCCTTCTCACTCAGATATAATATTAACATGACAGAAGTCCTTCTCACTCAGATATAATATTAACATGACAGAAGTCCTTCTCTCACTCAGATATAATATTAACATGACAGAAGTCCTTCTCACTCAGATATAATATTAACATGACAGAAGTCCTTCTCACTCAGATATAATATTAACATGACAGAAGTCCTTCTCACTCAGATATAATATTAACATGACAGAAGTCCTTCTCACTCAGATATAATATTAACATGACAGAAGTCCTTCTCACTCAGATATAATATTAACATGACAGAAGTCCTTCTCACTCAGATATAATATTAACATGACAGAAGTCCTTCTCACTCAGATATAATATTAACATGACAGAAGTCCTTCTCACTCAGATATAATATTAACATGACAGAAGTCCTTCTCACTCAGATATAATATTAACATGACAGAAGTCATTGCAAAGTGTGTAGAACTGCTGGAAATGTACTGTAAAACAACAACAGCAATACATCTCTCCACCCCCATGGCATAATGGGTAGAATTGCTTGAAATGTATTATAAAACGGCAAAAAAAATTCTCTCTGCCCCATGGTGAAGTAAGTACAATTGAAAGAAATGTACTTTAAAGTAATTTTTTTTCTCTCCACAGTCAAGATGGAGGACACTAAACATTTCTGCCTCGCAGTGGGGGGGCAACCCAACCAAATCTTGCTTAGGGCCCCCAAAGGCTAGAGCCATCTCTGGGTTCATGCAAGCATATGCCCGCTGAGTGAGCCTCTCAATGTCATTGGCTAGCACCCGTAGTGGCTCCCCTGGCTGCCTGAGTCTATTACTCAGAGAAGAGAAGAGCAGCTCTGGTTGTAAACAATGTTTAAAGTGCCTCTTCAGTGCTCCAACTAAAGCCCCAAAAATCACGCCTGTTCTATGGGCTAATCAATATCAAACAGGACAGAACATTGTCCGTGAGGCACAACGCTAGCTGCCTTATCTTTATCCGACCACCCACTGAATGAGCTAACAGTTCAAACTGGGTAAGAAAAGCTTCCCAATCCCCCTTAGCGGAATACTTTGGGGTCGACCGCGGACTGGGCACTGCTATGTTTGTTTACATTTTTGAGCACCAGCCTTCCCATCATGCAGCGTCGACGTCACACCTTCGGTCTGCCCACCAGAATCCGAGCAAAGAGCAGACGAATATGCACCCAATGCAGGTTCAGCCACCATTCGTCAAACAGTCTCTCTCAAGTGCTTGTGTCCCGATGCCCTTGCTTACCCTTTAACCAGATCCTCCGATATCCATCAGCACCTCCGTCACCTTGATTGTCCTCCGCAACATCCTTCACTCTTGGGCCGCCTTGAAGCATTTCCAGTCCCTTTTCACTGCTATGATAATCCAAGTAGCTAGCCACTATAGTCAGCTAGCTAACTCAATTTTAGTTTTTACTTCTGACAGCAATGTAATGACCTCGATAAATTATAAATGAGCGAATGTCTACAACAGTTCTTGTCTTCTCAAATTAAAACGGTTTATTGAACAGTCTGCCTGTAGCCTAACAAAAACCTACCCAGACCCATTTTCCCCTCATGCCTTGTTTTGAGGATTCATTTAAAACCTCTTTGGGATAGGGGGCAGTATTTTCACATCCGGATGAAAAGCGTGCCCAAAGTCAAGGATAGAAAACACTCTAAAGTTTCTAAAACTGTTAAAATTATGTCTGTGATTATAACAGAACTGATTTGGCAGGTGAAACCCCGAGGACAAACCATCCAGGATTTTTTTTGTTGAGTTGATTGTGTTTTCTATTTGTTTTCTATGGGAATCTAGATTTCTGAGGCACCTGGTTGCAGTTCCAATGGCTTCCACTAGATGTCAACAGTCTTTAGAAATCGGTTGATGTTTTTCTTTTGAGTAATGAAGAAGTAGCCCTTTCCTTTCTGGGTGTTGAGTCTAGCGTACTGTTTTGTTAGGGGCGCGCGACCTGGCGCTCGGTCAACTTTCATTTTATCCGCTATTGAACACAGTTTATTCTGTCTTAAATTTTATCAATTATTTACGTTTTAAAATACCTAAAGTTAGATTAGGAAAGTTTTTTGAAATGTTTGGACTAAGTTTACAGGTAACCTTTTAGATAAATTGTAGTCA
>NW_024058094.1:0-10000 GCF_016432855.1 Salvelinus namaycush
TATATAGGTTCTATGTGTTATTATTGTATATATATATATATATATATATATATAGTATCTATGTGTTATTATTGTATATATATATATAGTATCTATGTGTAGTTATTGTCAGGTTACATTCCCATATTATTGATGTTGTGAAAACAGGGCTTCTGATACATTGAGGTAAATGAGGAGGACAGATCAAGGCTATAAATAGTTTAATATTTTTATTTAATGAAGATTCAAGTACAGAATTACAATAATATACATGTTTGATAGAATACAAGACAGTTTAACAAAATAGAAAATAAACTTCATAATAAATTAATGTGTATATACACGTCCATCCTTCAAATGATTTGTTGTCATTGTCAACATCCACTCAGGACTGTAGAGATACGTTGTCAAGGAAACACAGGGACCCTATTGAGGTCATAGACATGGATACAGTAAAAGATACTGGACTTAATCATTTAGCTTTGATTGTTAAGATAATTTAATGTACAGCTAAAGTTATAACCTATAGACTCTCCCTCCTCTCTTTCATTGGAAGTAGATTCTTCATTTTAATTTAGCTTTGAGTCTTTAAATATTTTAATTGTCTCTTCTCTCACATTGGAAGTAGATTCTTCATTTTAATTTAGCTTTGATTCTTTAAATACTTTAATTGTCTCTTCTCTCACATTGGAAGTAGATTCTTCATTTTAATTTAGCTTTGAGTCTTTAAATACTTTAATTGTCTCTTCTCTCACATTGGAAGTAGATTCTTCATTTCAACTTAATTTAGAGTTGAGTCTTTAAATAATTTCAGGAGTTCTGTGATGTGGTGTGTGTGGTCACTGTAGCTCTGTGTGTGGTCCCTGTAGCTCTGTGTGTGGTCCCTGTAGCTCTGTGTGTGGTCCCTGTAGCTCTGTGTGTGGTCCCTGTAGCTCTGTGTGTGATCCCTGTAGCTCTGTGTGTGGTCCCTGTAGCTCTGTGTGTGGTCCCTGTAGCTCTGTGTGTGGTCACTGTAGCTCTGTGTGTGGTCCCTGTAGCTCTGTGTGTGGTCCCTGTAGCTCTGTGTGTGGTCCCTGTAGCTCTGTGTGTGGTCCCTGTAGCTCTGTGTGTGGTCCCTGTAGCTCTGTGTGTGGTCCCTGTAGCTCTGTGTGTGATCCCTGTAGCTCTGTGTGTGGTCCCTGTAGCTCTGTGTGTGGTCCCTGTAGCTCTGTGTGTGGTCCCTGTAGCTCTGTGTGTGGTCCCTGTAGCTCTGTGTGTGATCACTGTAGCTCTGTGTGTGGTCACTGTAGCTGCTCCAGCAGAGGAGAACAGTCCTCTAGTCTGTCTAGTCCCTCTACAGCCTCTATCAGACCCTCCACCTTCTCTCTGGGAAGGACCGCCCCAGCGTTGCTACGGAACTTCTTCCTCAAGCTGTCATTGGTCAACGGGTTACGCCAGTGACCATAGAAAGTATCACAGCGTCCATTCAGGACGTCCCCGCCCACCAGCGTCACCTGCACCTCGCCGTACATGCGGTCAAAGTTAGCGGGGTTGTCATGGGGATGCTCAACGTGGACACGCCCCAGCAGGGAGTAGAGGTCGGGGCGCTGCAGTGCTTCCTGGGAGAATGAGTCCACGGTGACCTCTCCGTCCAGCAGAGCAGAGCAGGCGTTGAACTGGAAGGAGTGTCTGGCCTCATGCTCCGACTCCGGGAACGGACGATCAATGTACTTGGAGCGGGGAACCCTGAGCAGGATGTCCTGGACCTGACCTACGACCCCTGACCCGTGACCCCTCCCCCCTGACCCCTGCTCCCCCAGCAGCAGTTTGTGTACGGCGGCAGCAGCGTCGGCCACCCAGTGCATCCCCAGGTGGGCCGGGAACCTCTTGAACCCTATATCCTGGTTCTCTAGGAGGAACTGCAACCCCTCTTCCTCTGGGGAGGCCAAAGGTCGTGGGGCGTAGTCCTCGTAGAAGGCGCTGAACCCTGCGACCCCGGCGGTGTTGTCCAGGACCCTGGGTGAGGCCTCCAGACCTCTAGAGGCCAGTAGAGCCGCCTCAAGCCCCAGCCGCGCCGCGTTGCCGATGTGGAGGGGTTTGGACTGGGTGGCGGCGTTAGCCATGGGGGCTCCTGATAGGCTGGCAGCGATGGCCAGGGCGTGGCTACACTGGGAGCGTTCCAGAGAGAGGAGGCGGGCGCAGGCTGCTGCACTACCCAGAGTACCCACAACAGTAGGGGGGTGGAACCTGGAGGGAGAGGGGGGGGGGGGTCACATGTTAAGGAAGCACAAGTCTGATGACGAAACTAAAAGTGTCTGTTTTAGGAGCGGGTAACCTTGAGTAAACCAGCTAACAGCTCAGTCATAATGATGTCACTGCTAGGTCAGTGAGTACAGGTGTCTACAGTGAGGACAGGTGTCTACAGTGAGGACAGGTGTCTACAGTGAGGACAGGTGTCTACAGTGAGTACAGGTGTCTACAGTGAGGACAGGTGTCTACAGTGAGGACAGGTGTCTACAGTGAGTACAGGTGTCTACAGTGAGGACAGGTGTCTACAGTGAGGACAGGTGTCTACAGTGAGGACAGGTGTCTACAGTGAGTACAGGTGTCTACAGTGAGGACAGGTGTCTACAGTGAGGACAGTTGTCTACAGTGAGTACAGGTGTCTACAGTGAGGACAGGTGTCTACAGTGAGGACAGGTGTCTACAGTGAGTACAGGTGTCTACAGTGAGGACAGGTGTCTACAGTGAGGACAGGTGTCTACAGTGAGTACAGGTGTCTACAGTGAGGACAGGTGTCTACAGTGAGTACAGGTGTCTACAGTGAGGACAGGTGTCTACAGTGAGGACAGGTGTCTACAGTGAGGACAGGTGTCTACAGTGAGGACATGTGTCTACAGTGAGGACAGGTGTCTACAGTGAGGACAGGTGTCTACAGTGAGGACAGGTGTCTACAGTGAGGACAGGTGTCTACAGTGAGGACAGGTGTCTACAGTGAGTACAGGTGTCTACAGTGAGGACAGGTGTCTACAGTGAGGACAGGTGTCTACAGTGAGGACAGTTCTCTACAGTGAGTACAGGTGTCTACAGTGAGGACAGGTGTCTACAGTGAGGACAGGTGTCTACAGTGAGTACAGGTGTCTACAGTGAGGACAGGTGTCTACAGTGAGGACAGGTGTCTACAGTGAGTACAGGTGTCTACAGTGAGGACAGGTGTCTACAGTGAGGACAGGTGTCTACAGTGAGTACAGGTGTCTACAGTGAGGACAGTTGTCTACAGTGAGGACAGGTGTCTACAGTGAGGACAGGTGTCTACAGTGAGGTCAGGTGTCTACAGTGAGGACAGGTGTCTACAGTGAGTATAGGTGTCTACAGTGAGGACAGGTGTCTACAGTGAGGGCAGGTGTCTACAGTAAGGACAGGTGTCTACAGTGAGGACAGGTGTCTACAGTGAGTATAGGTGTCTACAGTGAGGACAGGTGTCTACAGTGAGGACAGGTGTCTACAGTGAGGACAGGTGTCTACAGTGAGGACAGGCGTCTACAGTGAGGACAGGTGTCTACAGTGAGGACAGGTGTCTACAGTGAGGACAGGTGTCTACAGTGAGGACAGGTGTCTACAGTGAGTACAGGTGTCTACAGTGAGGACAGGTGTCTACAGTGAGGACAGGTGTCTACAGTGAGTACAGGTGTCTACAGTGAGGACAGTTGTCTACAGTGAGGACAGGTGTCTACAGTGAGGACAGGTGTCTACAGTGAGGTCAGGTGTCTACAGTGAGGACAGGTGTCTACAGTGAGTATAGGTGTCTACAGTGAGGACAGGTGTCTACAGTGAGGGCAGGTGTCTACAGTAAGGACAGGTGTCTACAGTGAGGACAGGTATCTACAGTTAGGACAGGTGTCTACAGTGAGGACAGGTGTCTACAGTGAGGACAGGTGTCTACAGTGAGGGCAGGTGTCTACAGTGAGAACAGGTATCTACAGTGAGGACAGGTGTCTACAGTGAGGACAGGTGTCTACAGTGAGGACAGGTGTCTACAGTGAGGACAGTTTCTACAGTGAGGACAGGTGTCTACAGTGAGGACAGTTTCTACAGTGAGGACAGGTGTCTACAGTGAGGACAGGTGTCTACAGTGAGGACAGTTTCTACAGTGAGGACAGGTGTCTACAGTGAAGACAGGTGTCTACAGTGAGGACAGGTGTCTACAGTGAGGACAGGTGTCTACAGTGAGGACAAGTGTCTACAATGAGGTTAGGTGTCTACAGTGAGGACAGGTGTCTACAGTGAGGACAGGTGTCTACAGTGAGGACAGGTGTCTACAGTGAGGACAGGTGTCTACAGTGAGGACAAGTGTCTACAGTGAGTACAGGTGTCTACAGTGAGTACAGGTGTCTACAGTGAGGACAGTTTCTACAGTGAGCACAGGTGTCTACAGTGAGGACAGGTGTCTACAGTGAGTACAGGTGTCTACAGTGAGTACAGGTGTCTACAGTGAGGACAGGTCTCTACAGTGAGGATAGGTGTCTACAGTGAGGACAGGTGTCTACAGTGAGGACAGTTTCTACAGTGAGTACAGGTGTCTACAGTGAGTACAGGTGTCTACAGTGAGGACAGGTCTCTACAGTGAGGATAGGTGTCTACAGTGAGGACAGGTGTCTACAGTGAGGATAGGTGTCTACAGTGAGGACAGGTGTCTACAGTGAGGTCAGTTTCTACAGTAAGGACAGGTGTCTACAGTGAGTACAGGTGTCTACAGTGAGGACAGGTGTCTACAGTGAGGACAGGTGTCTACAGTGAGGACAGGTGTCTACAGTGAGGATAGGTGTCTACAGTGAGGACAGGTGTCTACAGTGAGGACAGGTGTCTACAGTGAGGACAGGTGTCTACAGTGAGGACAGGTGTCTACAGTGAGGACAGGTGTCTACAGTGAGGACAGGTGTCTACAGTGAGGGCAGGTGTCTACAGTGAGGGCAGGTGTCTACAGTGAGGACAGGTGTCTACAGTGAGTACAGGTGTCTACAGTGAGGGCAGGTGTCTACAGTGAGGACAGGTGTCTACAGTGAGGATAGGTGTCTACAGTGAGGACAGGTGTCTACAGTGAGGACAGGTGTCTACAGTGATGACAGGTGTCTACAGTGAGGACAGGTGTCTACAGTGAGGACAGGTGTCTACAGTGAGGATAGGTGTCTACAGTGAGTACAGGTGTCTACAGTGAGGACAGGTGTCTACAGTGAGGACAGGTGTCTACAGTGAGGACAGGTGTCTACAGTGAGGATAGGTGTCTACAGTGAGTACAGGTGTCTACAGTGAGGACAGGTGTCTACAGTGAGGACAGGTGTCTACAGTGAGGACAGGTGTCTACAGTGAGGACAGGTGTCTACAGTGAGGACATGTGTCTACAGTGAGGACAGGTGTCTACAGTGAGGACAGGTGTCTACAGTGAGGACAGGTGTCTACAGTGAGGACAGGTGTCTACAGTGAGGACAGGTGGCTGTCTACAGGACATAATGCAACAGGACAGGACAGCCGTCTGGTTTATACAGCCTGCGTAGGGAGGAGAGCCTGAGAGTCTATTTCAGTGGTCTTGAGGGAAATAACAGATTCCAAATAATGTCTGCAAATTCTGACCGAGGTGACGCAGCAGAGAGGGTGGACTGTTGTATAAACACCTGCATGTCTGTAGGAGTATTTAGTGGAATCCACCACCTGCTGCACTCTATTCAACTAAACTAATTACTCTGCCCAGTGTACCTCTTCTACTACTGCTGGAAAACCACACAAACAGGCCCAATCAGTTCCACTTCACATCCAGTTAAAATATGGCCTTAGAGGTGACCATGTTCTTAGAGAAACTCTGATGTTATCTTACTCTGGTCTCTAAAGTGTACACTCCAAGGTTCTGATGTTACCTTACCCTGGTCTCTAAAGTGTACACTCCAAGGTTCTGATGTTACCTTACTCTGGTCTCTAAAGTGTACACTCCAAGGTTCTGATGTTACCTTACTCTGGTCTCTAAAGTGTACACTCCAAGGTTCTGATGTTACCTTACTCTGGTCTCTAAAGTGTACACTCCAAGGTTCTGATGTTACCTTACTCTGGTGTCTAAAGTGTACACTCCAAGGTTCTGATGTTACCTTACTCTGGTCTCTAAAGTGTACACTCCAAGGTTCTGATGTTACCTTACTCTGGTCTCTAAAGTGTACACTCCAAGGTTCTGATGTTACCTTACTCTGGTCTCTAAAGTGTACACTCCAAGGTTCTGTTGTTACCTTACTCTGGTCTCTAAAGTGTACACTCCAAGGTTCTGATGTTACCTTACTCTGGTCTCTAAAGTGTACACTCCAAGGTTAACCAAGACCTCTACTTATTTTCCCCAGATCTCACCTCGTGGGGATGTTGTGTGTTAGGTTTAGGTTAGAGGTCAGGGGTCAGGGTCCTTACCTCTTGGGGATGTTGTGGGTTAGTGTCAGGGTTAGGTTTAGGTTTAGGGGTCAGGGGTCAGGGTCCTTACCTCTTGGGGATGTTGTGGGTTAGTGTCAGGGTTAGGTTTAGGGGTTAGGGGTCAGGGTTCTTACCTCTTGGGGATGTTTTGAGCCTCGTTGGAGAATCTCATCAGTCGTCCCTGGACCTCTATACCCACATTGAACGCAAGCAGGAAGTCCCGCCCACTAGGCTTGCTGTTACTGGGCAGCATATCGCTGACCGCCAGCAGGGCAGGAAGGACTGCCCCTGACGGGTGAGTGGCAGGGTGCCAGGTGTCATCAAAGTCCATGGAGTGGGCCTGGAGAACAGACACACAACAGACACAGTTAGCCTTGATAACAAACACAGTTAGCCTGGATAACAAACACAGTTAGCCTGGACAACAGACACAGTGATCCGGGACAACAGACACAGTGATCCTGGACAAGAATCACAGTTAGCCTGGACAACAGACACAGTTAGCCTGGACAACAGACACGACGATCCTTGACAACAGACACAGTGATCCTGGACAAGAATCACAGTTAGCCTGGACAACAGACACAGTTAGCCTGGACAACAGACACGGCGATCCTTGACAACAGACACAGCGATCCTGGACAACAGACACAGTTAGCCTGGACAACAAACACAGTTAGCCTGGACAACAGACACAGTTAGCCTGGATAACAAACACAGTTAGCCTGGACAACAGACTCAGTTAGCCTGGACAACAGACTCAGTTAGCCTGGACAACAGACTCAGTTAGCCTGGACAACAGACACAGTGATCCTGGACAACAGACACAGTGATCCTGGACAACAGACACAGTGATCCTGGACAACAGACACAGTGATCCTGGACAACAGACACAGTGATCCTGGACAACAGACACAGTGATCCTGGACAACAGACCCAGAATAAAGACACCTGTTATTAACAGACTAAGTGGTTGATGGTAAATGTTTCATCACTAATCCAAGGAAGACAGCTGGTCAACCACACCAGACAGTAAACAGTCAGAGAGTGATCTGGTGTAATAACTGTCAGTGACTGTGTTGTGACTGTAGAGACCCAGGAATATAATACCTGTAGCAGGTCTGTCAGAGTGACTGTGTTGTGACTGTAGAGACCCAGGAATATAATAACTGTAGCAGGTCTGTCAGAGTGACTGTGTAGTGACTGTAGAGACCCAGGAATATAATAACTGTAGCAGGTCTGTCAGAGTGACTGTGTAGTGACTGTACAGACCCAGGAATATAATAACTGTAGCAGGTCTGTCAGAGTGACTGTGTAGTGACTGTACAGACCCAGGAATATAATAACTGTAGCAGGTCTGTCAGAGTGACTGTGTTGTGACTGTAGAGACCCAGGAAAATAACAACTGTAGCAGGTCTGTCAGAGTGACTGTGTAGTGACTGTAGAGACCCAGGAATATAATAACTGTAGCAGGTCTGTCAGAGTGACTGTGTAGTGACTGTAGAGACCCAGGAATATAATAACTGTAGCTGGTCTGTCAGAGTGACTGTGTAGTGACTGTACAGACCCAGGAATATAATAACTGAACCAGGTCTGTCAGAGTGACTGTGTAGTGACTGTACAGACCCAGGAATATATTAACTGTAGCAGGTCTGTCAGAGTGACTGTGTAGTGACTGTAGAGACCCAGGAATATAATAACTGTAGCAGGTCTGTCAGAGTGACTGTGTAGTGACTGTAGAGACCCAGGACTATAATAACTGTAGCAGGTCTGTCAGAGTGACTGTGTAGTGACTGTAGAGACCCAGGAATATAATAACTGTAGCAGGTCTGTCAGAGTGACTGTGTAGTGACTGTAGAGACCCAGGAATATAATAACTTTAGTAGGTCTGTCAGAGTGACTGTGTAGTGACTGTAGAGACCCAGGAATATAATAACTTTAGTAGGTCTGTCAGAGTGACTGTGTAGTGACTGTAGAGACCCAGGAATATAATAACTTTAGTAGGTCTGTCAGAGTGACTGTGTAGTGACTGTAGAGACCCAGGAATATAATAACTGTAGCTGGTCTGTCAGAGTGACTGTGTTGTGACTGTAGAGACCCAGGAATATAATAACTGTAGCAGGTCTGTCAGAGTGACTGTGTAGTGATTGTACAGACCCAGGAATATAATAACTTTAGTAGGTCTGTCAGAGTGACTGTGTAGTGACTGTAGAGACCCAGGAATATAATAACTGTAGCTGGTCTGTCAGAGTGACTGTGTTGTGACTGTAGAGACCCAGGAATATAATAACTGTAGTACGTCTGTCAGAGTGACTGTGTAGTGATTGTACAGACCCAGGAATATAACAACTGTAGCAGGTCTGTCAGAGTGACTGTGTAGTGACTGTAGAGACCCAGGAATATAATAACTGTAGCAGGTCTGTCAGAGTGACTGTGTAGTGACTGTAGAGACCCAGGAATATAATAACTGTAGCACGTCTGTCAGAGTGACTGTGTAGTGACTGTAGAGACCCAGGAATATAATAACTGCAGTAGGTCTGTCAGAGTGACTGTGTAGTGACTGTACAGACCCAGGAATATAATAACTGTAGCAGGTCTGTCAGAGTGACTGTGTAGTGACTGTAGAGACCCAGGAATATAATAACTGTAGCAGGTCTGTCAGAGTGACTGTGTAGTGACTGTAGAGACCCAGGAATATAATAACTGTAGTAGGTCTGTCAGAGTGACTGTGTAGTGACTGTAGAGACCCAGGAATATAATAACTGTAGTAGGTCTGTCAGAGTGACTGTGTAGTGACTGTAGAGACCCAGGAATATAATAACTGTAGTAGGTCTGTCAGAGTGACTGTGTAGTGACTGTAGAGACCCAGGAATATAATAACTGTAGTAGGTCTGTCAGAGTGACTGTGTAGTGACTGTAGAGACCCAGGAATATAATAACTGTAGCAGGTCTGTCAGAGTGACTGTGTCGTGACTGTAGAGTCATGAATATCTCTTATGTATTCCACAGAGAGAGGCTCTAAGTTAAGCATCTTATTGGGCACAGAAGGTAGATTGTTTTAACAACAAGGATGTTTCCTCAGTATGAACTTTAGCCAGTCCACTCTGCTGGACTCCACCCTGCTGACTGTACTTTATCCAGTCCACTCTGCTGGACTCCACCCTGCTGACTGTACTTTATCCAGTCCACTCTGCTGGACTCCACCCTGCTGACTGTACTTTATCCAGTCCACTCTGCTGGACTCCACCCTGCTGACTGTACTTTATCCAGTCCACTCTGCTGGACTCCACCCTGCTGACTGTACTTTATCCAGTCCACTCTGCTGGACTCCACCCTGCTGACTGTACTTTATCCAGTCCACTCTGCTGGACTCCACCCTGCTGACTGTACTTTATCCAGTCCACTCTGCTGGACTCCACCCTGCTGACTGTACTTTATCCAGTCCACTCTGCTGGACTCCACCCTGCTGACTGTACTTTATCCAGTCCACTCTGCTGGACTCCACCCTGCTGACTGTACTTTATCCAGTCCACTCTGCTGGACTCCACCCTGCTGTCTGTACTTTATCCAGTCCACTCTGCTGGACTCCACCCTGCTGACT
>NW_024058094.1:15000-25000 GCF_016432855.1 Salvelinus namaycush
TGGTTCAACTCTTCCTTGGTTGTCTGTCTGTCTGTCTTCACTCTCTCTGTGGTTCAACAGGATGTTTGCCTGTCCTCTGCTTGGTGTTTTTTGTCTCTTCTCACTGTTTCTCCTCCTACTCTCTCTTCTTTGTTGACGTGGGATGGATGGGTGGATGATGTAGCGTAGGTAGAGGATGCAGGTTGTCTCTCAGGTGAGGTCTGCCTGTCTTATATACTGCAGAATGGACAAAAGGTCTGAACTGTTACATAACAGGGAGAGGGGCAGGAACTTCCAGTAACACCACCTCTTCTCCAATCACAAGCTGAGATCTTTCCTCCTCAACATCATCATCATCATAATCAGAAGGAAGTCATTGACTTCTTAGGTAAGGTATGATGTCACTACTCAAGGGTGGGGCCAGGGGGACTTCCAGAAACTCCTCCCACCCTGAAGACAGGATACCTCTGGTGATAAACATCAACATTCCTCTAGAGCATCAGATTAACAGTCTTTCTCTCTCTCCGTCCCAGCATCACCTCTTCTCTCTCTCTGCCTGACCATCGTCATTATTACCATCTTGTCCACCACCAGGTAAAACCTCTCTGTCTGTCTCTTCCTTGTGTAAATGCACTGTATAGGCTAGTTTCAGATAAAACAATGTACTATATTAGAACATTCATGGCACGATTAGAAATAACATGTATTGATGGAAATATTGACCAAATCATGAAAACAGAGATTGTTAACAACAGCTTTTAGCACTGTGGAGAAGTTGTCTGACAAGTTAGCAGAGACTCTCAGTGGAGAAATGGAGAGAGAGAGAGAGAGAGAGAGGTCTGATATGAAATACTAGAATCCCTCTCTAATAGTTACTAAACTAAAACCAGTCCTCCAACTACTGAATACTATACTTGCTTTTACATGTACTGTATGACAGTCTAACAGATATACTGTATGACAGTCAGATATACTGTATGACAGTCTAACAGATATACTGTATGACAGTCAAACAGATATACTGTATGACAGTCAGATATACTGTATGACAGTCAGATATACTGTAAGACAGTCAGATATACTGTATGCCAGTCAGATATACTGTATGACAGTCAGATATACTGTATGACAGTCTAACAGATATACTGTATGACAGTCTAACAGATATACTGTATGACAGTCAGATATACTATATGACAGTCAGATATACTGTATGACAGTCAGATATACTGTATGACAGTCAGATATACTGTATGACAGTCAGATATACTGTATGACAGTCAGATATACTGTATGATTATCAGATATACTGTATGACAGTCAGATATACTGTATGACAGTCAGATATACTGTATGACAGTCAGATATACTGTATGACAGTCAGATATACTGTATGACAATCAGATATACTATATGACAGTCTAACAGATATACTGTATGACAATCAGATATACTGTATGACAGTCAGATATACTGTATGACAGTCTAACAGATATACTGTATGACAGTCAGATATACTGTATGACAGTCAGATGTACTGTATGACAGTCAGATGTACTGTATGATAGTCAGATATACTGTATGACAGTCAGATATACTGTATGACAGTCAGATATACTGTATGACAGTCAGATATACTGTATGACAGTCAGATATACTGTATGATTATCAGATATACTGTATGACAGTCAGATATACTGTATGACAGTCAGATATACTGTATGACAGTCAGATATACTGTATGACAGTCAGATATACTGTATGACAATCAGATATACTATATGACAGTCTAACAGATATACTGTATGACAATCAGATATACTGTATGACAGTCAGATATACTGTATGACAGTCAGATATACTGTATGACAGTCTAACAGATATACTGTATGACAGTCAGATATACTGTATGACAGTCAGATGTACTGTATGACAGTCAGATGTACTGTATGATAGTCAGATATACTGTATGACAGTCAGATATACTATATGACAGTCAGATATACTGTATGACAGTCAGATATACTGTATGACAGTCTAACATATATACTGTATGACAGTCTAACAGATATACTGTATGACAGTCTAACAGATATACTGTATGACAGTCAGATATACTGTATGACAGTCTAACAGATATACTGTATGACAGTCAGATATACTGTATGTCAGTCTAACAGATGTACTGTATGACAGTCAGATATACTGTATGACAGTCTAACATATATACTGTATGACAGTCAGATATACTGTATGACAGTCTAACAGATATACTGTATGACAGTCAGATGTACTGTATGACAGTCAAACAGATATACTGTATGACAGTCAGATGTACTGTATGACAGTCAGATATACTGTATGTCAGTCTAACAGATGTACTGTATGACAGTCAGATATACTGTATGACAGTCTAACAGATGTACTGATTGACAGTCAGATATACTGTATGACAGTCAGATATACTGTATGACAGTCTAACAGATATACTGTATGACAGTCAGATGTACTGTATGACAGTCAGATATACTGTATGTTAGTCTAACAGATGTACTGTATGACAGTCAGATATACTGTATGACAGTCAGATATACTGTATGACAGTCATATATACTGTATGACAGTCAGATATACTGTATGACAGTCTAACATATATACTGTATGACAGTCAGATATACTGTATGACAGTCAGATATACTGTATGACAGTCAGATATACTGTATGACAATCAGATATACTGTATGACAGTCAGATATACTGTATGACAGTCAGATATACTGTATGACAATCAGATATACTGTATGACAGTCAGATATACTGTATGACAGTCAGATATACTGTATGACAGTCAGATATACTGTATGACAGTCTAACAGATATACTGTATGACAGTCAGATATACTGTATGACAGTCAGATGTACTGTATGACAGTCAGATGTACTGTATGACAGTCAGATATACTGTATGACAGTCAGATATACTGTATGACAGTCAGATATACTGTATGACAGTCTAACAGATATACTGTATGACAGTCTAACATATATACTGTATGACAGTCAGATATACTGTATGACAGTCTAACAGATATACTGTATGACAGTCAGATATACTGTATGTCAGTCTAACAGATGTACTGTATGACAGTCAGATATACTGTATGACAGTCTAACATATATACTGTATGACAGTCAGATATACTGTATGACAGTCTAACAGATATACTGTATGACAGTCAGATATACTGTATGACAGTCTAACTGATATACTGTATTCATTCATAAATGTTTTCTCATAACAAGTGTAGTTTGTTGGGTTCCATCTAGAGGGAGCTGTGATCTTTATGTTCACAGATAAATAACATGAAGAATTGAGATAAATCTGACCTGGGCTGTATCTAGGAAGCCTGTCATACTAGGACTGCTGAGCTAGGATCAGTTAGCATGAAGAATATATGTCTGTCTGTCTGTCTGTCTGTCTGTCTGTCTGTCTGTCTGTCTGTCTGTCTGTCTGTCTGTCTGTCTGTCTGTCTGTCTGTCTGTCTGTCTGTCTGTCTGTCTGTCTGTCTGTCTGTCTGTCTGTCTGTCTGTCTGTCTGTCTGTCTGTCTGTCTGTCTGAGAGAGGAGGATCTGTCTGTCTGTCTGTCTGAGAGAGGAGGATCTGTCTCTCTGTCTGTCTGAGAGAGGAGGATCTGTCTGTCTGTCTGTCTGTCTGTCTGAGAGAGGAGGATCTGTCTGTCTGTCTGTCTGTCTGACAGAGGAGGATCTGTCTGTGTCATCTATCCAGTCAACAAAACATGTATCCTTCATGATGGCCTGGCTCGGTGATATCATCAGCTCTGCAAATATATCTTCTGGTTTATTGTCCAAAACACATTTATACCAGAAACACATTTATACTTTATTTCCATTCCACAGGATATAGAAAAGAGCAACTATTAGGTTTAAGTGTATAGCTAGAGGAAGTCGTAGGTAGTCTCAGCCCTGGGTTGGAGGAGCGTGTTGACAGACAGACAAGCCAACTACACCAGCTAGCCTGCATCCTAAATGGGGCCCTACTCCCTATATACTGTAGTGCACTACTTTTGACCAGGTTCCCCATAGGAAAGAGGGAGCCAAGGGGGACTCAGTCTAGAACCTTGTGGTTAAACATTTGACCTGAGGCTGGAATAAAAGCCTACTGAATAACTTCTATTTGTATCATTCATCCGTCTCTCTCTCTCTTTCTTTATTTTACAGTTGTCTCTCTCTCTCTCTTTCTTTATTTTACAGTTGTCTCTCTCTCTCTCTTTCTTTATTTTACAGTTGTCTCTCTCTCTCTCTTTCTTTATTTTACAGTTGTCTCTCTCTCTCTCTTTCTTTATTTTACAGTTGTCTCTCTCTCTCTCTTTCTTTATTTTACAGTTGTCTCTCTCTCTCTCTTTCTTTATTTTACAGTTGTCTCTCTCTCTCTCTTTCTTTATTTTACAGTTGTCTCTCTCTCTCTCTTTCTTTATTTTACAGTTGTCTCTCTCTCTCTTTCTTTATTTTACAGTTTTCTCTCTCTCTCTCTTTCTTTATTTTACAGTTGTCTCTCTCTCTCTCTTTCTTTATTTTACAGTTTTCTCTCTCTCTCTTTCTTTATTTTACAGTTGTCTCTCTCTCTCTCTTTCTTTATTTTACAGTTGTCTCTCTCTCTCTCTCTTTATTTTACAGTTGTCTCTCTCTCTCTCTTTCTTTATTTTACAGTTGTCTCTCTCTCTCTCTTTCTTTATTTTACAGTTGTCTCTCTCTCTCTCTTTCTTTATTTTACAGTTGTCTCTCTCTCTCTCTTTCTTTATTTTACAGTTGTCTCTCTCTCTCTTTCTTTATTTTACAGTTTTCTCTCTCTCTATCTTTCTTTATTTTACAGTTGTCTCTCTCTCTCTCTTTCTTTATTTTACAGTTTTCTCTCTCTCTTTCTTTATTTTACAGTTGTCTCTCTCTCTCTCTTTCTTTATTTTACAGTTGTCTCTCTCTCTCTCTCTTTATTTTACAGTTGTCTCTCTCTCTCTCTTTCTTTATTTTACAGTTGTCTCTCTCTCTCTCTTTCTTTATTTTACAGTTGTCTCTCTCTCTCTCTCTTTATTTTACAGTTGTCTCTCTCTCTCTCTTTCTTTATTTTACAGTTGTCTCTCTCATGTTGACATGATATTCTGATCTTCTCTGTTGTTGTACAGCTGTAGCTAAACCACTGACGCCATGGCAACCTTGGATGGTTTTCCCGCCAGTTTCTATGGGGAGCCGGGGGTGTTGGGTATGTTGGCCAATGGGATCAGTGCGTTCCTGGTTCTACTGCAGAACTTCAACACAGCTAGAACCGGAGTACCTGCCGAGGGGGTGGAGAACATTCTGGCAGGTACGCTAATCAATCAATCAATCAATCCATCATGATCACCTTCACAATCACTTTCACCAAGACCAACCCTACTCTATTCCCTGTTCTTGATGTGTTTCAGGTGGATGTTCAACATCACTGTGTTGTGTTTCAGGTGGATGTTCAACATCACTGTGTTGTGTTTCAGGTGGATGTTCAACATCACTGTGTTGTGTTTCAGGTGGATGTTCAACATCACTGTGTTGTGTTTCAGGTGGATGTTCAACATCACTGTGATGTGTTTCAGGTGGATGTTCAACATCACTGTGTTGTGTTTCAGGTGGATGTTCAACATCACTGTGTTGTGTTTCAGGTGGATGTTCAACATCACTGTGATGTGTTTCAGGTGGATGTTCAACATCACTGTGTTGTGTTTCAGGTGGATGTTCAACATCACTGTGATGTGTTTCAGGTGGATGTTCAACATCACTGTGATGTGTTTCAGGTGGATGTTCAACATCACTGTGATGTGTTTCAGGTGGATGTTCAACATCACTGTGTTGTGTTTCAGGTGGATGTTCAACATCACTGTGATGTGTTTCAGGTGGATGTTCAACATCACTGTGTTGTGTTTCAGGTGGATGTTC
The DNA here is from genome assembly GCF_016432855.1 of Salvelinus namaycush. Taxonomy (NCBI): domain Eukaryota; kingdom Metazoa; phylum Chordata; class Actinopteri; order Salmoniformes; family Salmonidae; genus Salvelinus; species Salvelinus namaycush. The sequence goes on from NW_024058094.1 coordinate 20,962, forward strand.
AACATCACTGTGTTGTGTTTCAGGTGGTTGTTCAACATCACTGTGTTGTGTTTTCAGGTGTTCATCTCATCCTGATAGGTGGAGTGTGTCAGCTGATTGCCGGCCTCCTGTCGTTCCGTAAATACGACCACCTGAGTGGCACCGCCTTCATTGGCTACGCAGCTCTCTGGGGCAGCTATGGTGCCACACGCATCTTCCTGGGTGCGTCCCAACCAATCACAACTAACCTGACACTGTCACATGACCTGATGAGTAACATGACCCCGCTCACTGCCCTCACGACCAACCTATCCCTGCCCATCTCCCATTCCGCCATCGCGGGATTGGTCCCCTACATCCTTCTATCCTTCCTATTGGCCTTCTGCTCTGCCACGGTAAACGTCATAATGCCCTTCGTGTTCGGCGCCATCACGCTGACCCTGCTGTTTGAGGCTGTGGCGGTGGGCGTGTCCTCGTCCTGGCCACTGGTCGTCTCTGGCATTCTAGAACTCCTCATCCTCCTTTTCGCCGTGTACGGCAGCGCCGCCCTGTTGGTGAAAGGTCTGGCGCAGCGCTATGTCCTCAAGGGGTTCGGCACGCCCCTGTTCAACGTGCTCCTGCTGGGGACCAACAGCCCTGCGGCCAGCGCCCAGAGCCTGGGACAGGAGAAGAAGAAGAACACCAAGTACGCTGAACCCCAGGCGCTCTTCTTCTTCTGTGACACGGTGTCTCCCTTCATCATGTTGTTCTACAGCTTTGGATACGTCACGTCCTTCTCCCTGGGTGCTGTGTGGATCTCCATCATCTCTGCTGCTCAACTCCTCTCCAGCTACTACGCTCACCTGCGGCAAGATGGCTACCTGGTCACCAAGGCCGGCCTGCATGCCACCTACTGGCTTACCAAGGCGTGGGAGGAGTTTGTGTTGTCGGCTGTGATCGTGTCGGAGCCGAAGGGAGAGGTGGCTACTGGGAGACAGGCGATGGTTGGTGATTGGTTCTTCGTGGCGGTGGCGCTCCTCCTCCTAGTGGTCAGTCTGAGTAATGACACCCTGGAGGTTACCCACAATGCTCTGTTCTTGCTGCTCTCCGTCTCCACCGTCCCTCAGATCCCCCTCCAGGGATACTACATGTTCTTTGGGGTGTCCTGTTCCCTGTTCACCTCCGCTTCGCTCTACGGGACATTTTGCCGCCTCATCAACACCATCGCTGAGAAGAGTCTGATCCCGGTGGGTCCTCAGCCCATCTCCTCCGACCGTCTCCGCTCCATCCTGTCCTGCTTTTGCTCCCCGGGGAAACTCCAGGGGGCGCTGCCTTCGTCATCATCAGCATCGTCCCTGACCAATCAGATCCCTGACGCTCTGTTCTACCTGACCAACGGCGTGGCCGCTCTCTCGGCGCTCCACACGGCCTCATCCAGTCAGAGCGTGTCCTTCCTACGGCTGAGTGTTCCCTGGGTTCTGGTATCTGGAGCGGTGGTACAGGGGTTCGTCAGCAGGCTGCAGGTCAGAGGAGGACAGAGGTTTGGCTCCATCATCCCATCCTTCTACCTGTCTGTCTGGGCCACCTGGACATGGTACCGCTTCACAGGTATGTGGATGACTTCAAGCTAACCCTAACCAATCCTATCTGAAGTTAAGTTTTTGCATAACTAGGAAAAACCCCATAAAAATTCAGACTCCAGCCACCCAAGCCATAGAATGTTCTCTCTGCTACCGTACGGCAAGTGGTACCGATGCACCAAGTCTGCAACCAACAGGACCCTGAACAGCTTCTACCTCTTCTACCCTGTATATATAGCCATGTTATCACCTGGTACCCTGTATATATAGCCATGTTATCACCTGGTACCCTGTATATATAGCCATGTTATTACCTTGTACCCTGTGTATATAGCCATGTTATCACCTGGTACCCTGTATATATAGCCATGTTATCACCTGGTACCCTGTGTATATAGCCATGTTATCACTTGGTACCCTGTGTATATAGCCATGTTATCACCTGGTACCCTGTGTATATAGCCATGTTATCACCTGGTACCCCGTATATATAGCCATGTTATTACCTGGTACCCTGTATATATAGCCATGTTATCACCTGGTACCCTGTGTATATAGCCATGTTATCACCTGGTACCCTGTATATATAGCCATGTTATCACCTGGTACCCTGTATATATAGCCATGTTATTACCTTGTACCCTGTGTATATAGCCATGTTATCACCTGGTACCCTGTATATATAGCCATGTTATCACCTGGTACCCTGTGTATATAGCCATGTTATCACTTGGTACCCTGTGTATATAGCCATGTTATCACCTGGTACCCTGTGTATATAGCCATGTTATCACCTGGTACCCCGTATATATAGCCATGTTATTACCTGGTACCCTGTATATATAGCCATGTTATTATCTGGTACCCTGTGTATATAGCCATGTTATCACCTGGTACCCTGTATATATAGCCATGTTATTACCTGGTACCCTGTATATATAGCCATGTTATCACCTGGTACCCTGTGTATATAGCCATGTTATTACCTGGTACCCTGTATATATAGCCATGTTATTATCTGGTACCCTGTGTATATAGCCATGTTATTACCTGGTACCCTGTGTATATAGCCATGTTATCACTTGGTACCCTGTGTATATAGCCATGTTATCACCTGGTACCCTGTGTATATAGCCATGTTATTACCTGGTACCCTGTGTATATAGCCATGTTATCACCTGGTACCCTGTGTATATAGCCATGTTACACCTGGTACCCTGTGTATATAGCCATGTTATCACCTGGTACCCTGTGTATATAGCCATGTTATTACCTGGTACCCTGTGTATATAGCCATGTTATCACCTGGTACCCTGTGTATATAGCCATGTTATCACCTGGTACCCTGTGTATATAGCCATGTTACACCTGGTACCCTGTGTATATAGCCATGTTATTACCTGGTACCCTGTATATATAGCCATGTTATTATCTGGTACCCTGTGTATATAGCCATGTTATCACCTGGTACCCTGTATATATAGCCATGTTATTACCTGGTACCCTGTATATATAGCCATGTTATCACCTGGTACCCTGTGTATATAGCCATGTTATTACCTGGTACCCTGTATATATAGCCATGTTATTATCTGGTACCCTGTGTATATAGCCATGTTATTACCTGGTACCCTGTGTATATAGCCATGTTATCACTTGGTACCCTGTGTATATAGCCATGTTATCACCTGGTACCCTGTGTATATAGCCATGTTATTACCTGGTACCCTGTGTATATAGCCATGTTATCACCTGGTACCCTGTGTATATAGCCATGTTACACCTGGTACCCTGTGTATATAGCCATGTTATCACCTGGTACCCTGTGTATATAGCCATGTTATTACCTGGTACCCTGTGTATATAGCCATGTTATCACCTGGTACCCTGTGTATATAGCCATGTTATCACCTGGTACCCTGTGTATATAGCCATGTTACACCTGGTACCCTGTGTATATAGCCATGTTATTACCTGGTACCCTGTATATATAGCCATGTTATTATCTGGTACCCTGTGTATATAGCCATGTTATCACCTGGTACCCTGTATATATAGCCATGTTATTACCTGGTACCCTGTATATATAGCCATGTTATCACCTGGTACCCTGTGTATATAGCCATGTTATTACCTGGTACCCTGTATATATAGCCATGTTATTATCTGGTACCCTGTGTATATAGCCATGTTATTACCTGGTACCCTGTGTATATAGCCATGTTATCACTTGGTACCCTGTGTATATAGCCATGTTATCACCTGGTACCCTGTGTATATAGCCATGTTATTACCTGGTACCCTGTGTATATAGCCATGTTATCACCTGGTACCCTGTGTATATAGCCATGTTACACCTGGTACCCTGTGTATATAGCCATGTTATCACCTGGTACCCTGTGTATATAGCCATGTTATTACCTGGTACCCTGTGTATATAGCCATGTTATCACCTGGTACCCTGTGTATATAGCCATGTTATCACCTGGTACCCTGTGTAT